>NC_056728.1:1269614834-1269739834 GCF_019279795.1 Protopterus annectens
AGTTTAGCTTTCACATGATCAGGCAAGCTTTGTTCCCTAAGCCAGGCATGTCTACAAATGACTGATCCTGTAGCAGCAGCTCTACTTGAGGCCTCTAGGGCATCATAGCCACATTGTAAGGTGTGTTTACCCACTTGCTCTGCACTATGCATCATATCCTGCAACTCCTTCAAATCTGGTTGTTCAGGTTGAGACATTTTATTCCTTAATTGTGATAACAGGAACTGTTGATATTTAAGCATATGAAACTGACAATTTAAGGCCCTCATGGCTAGGGTGGCCGAGGTATATACCTTTTTTCCCCACCTTTCTAAGGATCTTGACTCTCTTTCGGCAGGAAGTGGATTCTTGGCAGTAGAGGCCTTCAATCCCTTGGGGCCTTGAGAAATGGTTTCAGGATCAGCATTATGGCTTTTGTAGAGAAACTGGTGAGAGTTAGGAACTCTGTAGTACCTATCAGGTTTGACTGGTGCAGGAGGCAGGGAATCTGGGTTAAGGCAAGCCTCCGAATAAACATCATCAAGTATGTCCAAAACAGGAGGTATCGCCAGAGGTCTGTGTTGAGGTAACAAAAGAAATTCCCTAAGTCTTTTCTTGGAATCAGAAAAGTCTTGGCCTTCCCAATGGAAGTGTTCCCTCAAAGTGTGCAAGGTTTCCCCAAAGGAAAAATCCTCAGGAGGAGATACAGAAGGAATGGACTGCTCTGCATCCAAATCTTCAAAAGGGGAGTAAGAGTGTTCCTCTGCATCAGAATGTTCTGATAAAATGGAGCCCTGATCAGAAGAGGGAAATCTTCCTCCACTCTGGGTCTCTTGTCTGGAGGGGGCTGAGAACCCCTGATAAAAGTAATTAAATCCTCAGCCATTTTAAGCATCTGTTTTTTAGGCATGGGGCCTGGAGAAGGGCCCTGTGAACAGGCCTCTTGGGATGCCTGGCTGCTTTGGATTTAGTAAAGGCCTTAATAGAAAAGGAAGATGAGGGTCTAAAGACACCATGGGTGGAAGTGGACCTGTCCACATTAGGAGGCTCAACATTAGCAATGGCTTCGGTGGTTGTAGTCTGGGAAAGGGCTGAGATACCTGCGGTCTCGGGCACAGAGGACACCGCCAAAGGAGTGTCGTCGGTAGTCAGGGACTGTAAAGGCGTCTCGCTGAGAACCGGACCACGTGTAGCCGGTTTTGGTGTGGTGTCGGTTGGGACTGCGGACCTCGCGTGTCAGTCCTTGTCCTTGCGTTTTTTGGACAAAACGGTAGTTGGAGTCTCCGACGACATTTTATAATCAAAGGCTTTACCAAAAAAGTGTTGGGCGAACTCCGCCGACGCTTAATAGTGCTTATTGAAAGTAGCAAAGCGACAGCCCGAGACGTGGTCTGGGCCTAAACAAGGTATGCAGAGGGAATGGAAATCCTTATGCGGTATTTGCTTCCCACAAGAAATACAATTATTAACTTTTTCTGACATCGGTCTGAGGCAAGAAAAGTTTCCCCAACGGGGTACTTAGCTTAAATGAAGACTTCGGTTTCCAATTTTTCGTAATTCAGGAGCTGGCCGACCGGCACCTGCGAACTGCTTCTGCTTCGGGCACCGCACGGCAAAAAAGACTGAAGAACATGGCGTCGGCGATGTCTTATATACTCTGGCCTCACTGATGTCAGGAGAGAAAGCGACACCAACCGATGCCGGACCAAGACTTTGGAATTCGGCCGACCGAGGACCCGCCTGACAGCAGAGAACCCATCTGTGATTACTGCAGCTGTATGCATGATGAACATTATCCATAGTTACCCTCTGAAATGGCTCCTCCATCACAGGCAAAGGCATCAAAAGAGCTCTCACCTTGTCTCCTGCCTTGCCTACCTTTTGGCACTGCTCACAGGTCCTGCAGTACCCTGTTACATCTCTGGAAATTCCAGACCAATAGAAGTTTTGCATAATACGCCTCTTTGTACAATTTACGCCCATATGAACTGCAAAGGGAATATCATGGGCTATGGCTAGAAGCGCCAGACGGTAAGCTCTAGGCACTACCAACTGCTGACTCTCTCACCTTCTAGCCCTCCCTCAGGGGTCCACTCTCTGTACAGTAACCCTTTGTTCCAGTTTACAGATTCCCCCTTCCATTGAGAAGCAGGTGCCTCCCTAGCTACCTGCCTCAGGCCTTGCAATGTAGGATCTGAGAGCTCAGCCTGTCTCATGTCTCTCCTTGTAACCCTTCAGAGCTCCCCTTCCACAGGAAGTCTGGCATCCTTTGACAGTGGTGCCTCACTGTCAGCCTGGGTACTACTACTCACCTCTACCTTTGCAGTCGCTCTGTCCAAGGGAACATAAGTACCCACAAGCAGCTGTGGCTCACATTCAGTCTCACTGCTACAGCGTAGCTCACTCCCTGAAGTAACCACCTCAGCAGTCCTGGCTGCAAGTATGAGTAAGAATTAGGGGTAGTAGGTATATTTTGGTAGGTAGTTTGGGTAGGTTAACAGACAAGACAAACAAGATGCATACAGGGGCGGTATACGACATGTGGGGGTAAACACCTTGGACGGGGAGGGTTTTTGGAGGTCGCAAGCCCATGAGCCCCCAAATGGACACAGTGTGACTGAGGTCCCCACCCATGGGCAGTAACCACTGCACCTTCACAGCCCCAAAGATGGCTGTGCTAGGGGCTGGGTAGGAGGGGCAGGCTCGCCCTCTAATTGCACCACGCGGCCCTGAAGCTGGCTTAGCTTGTCTCGAATCTCCTTGTCAAGTTCACTACGTACCACGGCATGGACCTGATGGCGGGTGACAGGTACCTCTCCGCCCCTGCTCTCGGGGGGGCCGGGCCCCATCCCCTGGGGCAGTTTCACCCAAAGGTGGTGCAGGGCCAACAGAGGAGGAGGTCCCAGGCTGGGCCCCACGTGCTAGTGCCCAGTGCCATGGCAAGCTGAGGTGGGACAGGTGGGTCCGCTGGTACCGGCCTTCCCATACGAGCTATGGTGTTGCAGTTTTAAGGAAGATATCAGTTAGTAATAGTCAACAGCATTCAGGATTAGTTATAACAGCATAAATAGGCATTCCCATTAACCCAAGACACCAGATTTACAACATTTGCAGAGCGAGCAGAACACATGCATATATGGGACAACAGTGGCCATTACAACAGCATGCAGGTTTCACTGATGGCAACAGGCCACAAATATGGGAGTATTTTAACATGTCACATGCATAGAACCAAATGTGAATATTTATAAACCAATAGGACATTTGTCCCAACAAAAGTTTGGAGTGTACACGTACCCATTGAGGTGTGCAATTAGGTTATTGTAGCACATATGGTGGGGGTGAGAGATAGAGTTCAATTAACAACTAATATACCCCTGTAGTTTTCACAGCTTTCTTAGTCACTGCAGTGATCTGTCCCTTACATGTACTATTACATTACCCAATGTCCTTACTTTGTAGAATGGTATGTTTGTAGATTAGTAACGACATGGACTGTGTCTTACATATAATCTGCACATAGTCTACACCTCTTACCGGGTATAGCTGTTGAGAAAATCACTGTTAACATTACCTGACAATTTCTGCACATACTCCCAGATTCCATGCTTGTAGACAAGTATATAAGTGACATGTGTTGTACCTACAGTCTACACCTCTTACCTGTTATAGCTGTGGAGTCTCCACAGTGGAGAATATCTTTGTTAACACTACCTGACAAATTCTACACATACTCCCAGATTCCATGTTGATGTTATACACATACCAAACAATCTGTTATTGCACACACTCTGGTCAAGGCTTGACAGGATGCAGGTGTTAATGTGATATACTTTGAGAATAGCTGTCATGCACTTTGGGTGAGATGCTACAATGACAGGTTTGTTTTCATATACATTCTCTGTCTATGTTCAGGTCTATCAGTTATATGTCAGCAAAACTGCCTACATTTCTTGGATCATCACACTGACTTGTCAGGGGAACAGGTTACCGGGCAGCAGATTGGGGCCATTTATATGGACATGTTGGACAGATAAGAACAGTTGAGGGGTATGACTATGCATACAGCTTACTACCTGAACATTCTGCCACAGTCTGTAAAGTTGATGGTTATGATTATGCTTACAGCTTACTATCTAAACATTCTAGCAAATTCTGTACAGTTGTTGGTCTAATTATGCATACAGCTTTCTATCTGAACATTCTCACAGACTCTGTACAGTTCTGGGGTATGATTATGCATACAATTTACTACCACTCTGGGGATTCAAACCTCTGCTGTGTGTGGTAAAAATATTACAGTTGACATCACAGTACACTGTGCTATCAGGGAATTGGTGTGAAGCATTCCAATGTTTTCTGTCTAAGTTTCCCTCAGTTGTACAATATGACTGACCTCTTGGGACTTGCAACATTGTTATACTGAACTTCCTACACACTTTATCTGTGTTCAACAGTGTGGGTAACACTGCTTAATACAGCAGTACTATTTATAGAATACAACACTACAACAACATATGACAGCAGAATGTACACAAGCACTCCAAGGGTTACACTTTTATTCACAAGATATCAAACCTTTATTTCTGCATGACCTATATGACAGTCTTCCTGCCATATTGTCTAGTTTATTCAGTACATCTCATACACAATACATTTTTATACTGGTACAACACTTTCTAAAACTGTTATATTTATTTATGACAGTACATGCAAGATTATTACTAACCTGCCTCGCAACGCAGCCTAGCAGCATGGGCATCTGCAGCTGTCAGAGAAATACAGTGATATTTAGCCATTACCTATCCATAGTATACACAAGCTAGGCAATCATATCTACGTAACAGAATGAGTACTTAGTGCTGGGGCACTGGCCATCTGCCTTGATTCTTGGATCCACTGCTCCAAGAGATCCCTCCTCCGCAGCTTCAGGTCAGCATGGTGATGCCTGACCTGCTCACCAGTCCGGGGGATACCACTGGCACTGGTGAGGTCATGGACAAGGCTGTCCCACACCTCCACTTTATACTGAGAGCCCTGGTACTGGCCCTGCAGTAGTCTCTGCTCATGGTGTTTTACCAGGAGCCATACCATGAATCTGGACTCCTGGGTGCCCCAGCGCTCCGCTCTAAATCAAGTGCCTTCCCAACTCTAGCCATTCTGCCTACAGTAGGGAGCTGCAACTAGTTATAGGTAGTATTCGCTCCTGTGGGGTTTAAATATGCCCAATTTCCTGCACTATCCCATGATTGGACGGTTTTGAAAAGGCTAAGCTACGGGCACATCTGCTTACCTAATGTTGGCATTGCTTAAAGGGGTATACCACTGGGCAGACCGAGTAAGCCAGCCTACACATTGCTTACTTGCTGAGCTGTGCAATGCTTAGCGTTGCTTAATATTTAATTAGCATTATAATTTCTTTTTGGCATTGATGTATTATTCGTTACATGTTATATCTGTGTCTGGTATCCGTGATTCATGTGTAAGTACACTGTATGGGTCCTGAGGACTTCAACACTTTATTACAATAACACCTCACATCTGGCCTTGCTGCAGTACTACACTTCACATATTTATGTTATGTAGCAGGTTATACAACATCACACTGTACAGAGATTCCTTTCACATGTTCAGTTTGATTTTCCTATGGTGAGGATTTGTTTGTTGAAACCTCAATCTTATGTACTGCTATGATGGCTTAGTGGTTAACTACTGTGACCCTAGTGTACAGGGTCTTGGGTTCGAGATTTGCAGAGGCTGTTTATTGTGTTGCTGGGCAGAACAAGGGCCACTGGATACAGAGTGCTTAAGGCACTTTAAAGCAGTTATAAGTGGGTTTGCATGTTTGCGGGGCAGTAAGCAATGCTAGCTTCCTGTTACAGTGTCTTATACTCAGTTAGCCTCTGCATTGCTTAACCTATGTAGGCAGTGCTTACCCCCATGCAAACGCACTAAAACACACTTGCTAGTGCTTACATATGCTTACTACTGCTTATTTTTGCTTAAACCTGCTTACTAGTGCCTTATTCATTATGACACTGACATTTAACGTGCACTTCCTGCAGTACTCCAGTTCATAAATATATGTTATTATAGTGGGTTTTGTAACAAAAATATTGGTTATAACATGCTTTGCCATCTAAAATAGAGTGTGCTGCAGTCGGACTCTAACCGGGAATGCCTGCTCATTAGGTGAATGCTCTGCCCAATACACTATTGCTGTGCTACATCATTTGCATATATCTTCCTTGTTATCCTCTTCAGCCTTTTAAACTACTTTAACTGTAGCTAAGCGATGGGCACACCCACGCACCTACGTTTAGCTGTACTCAGATTTAAAAAAAAATAAAGGTGTTTCTTCATTTAATTTTTATGTACTGTTGCTGTTGTACACATGGGGAACTGTTGGTGGGGATATGCAGACACCTATGAGCGGTCTCACTCATTTCTTACCACTTTCTGCTGTTAACATTGCAGGGGTGTGTTTATTCTGAGAGCTCTGCTCTCAGACACGTGCCCTGCACTCGTACAAGCTCCATTTAAGCCTAGCAGCTCGGGCAGCGTGCCTTATTAATATGCATGGTGTGCTGCCGTCCTGCTCCTAAAAGGGCACTTCCGTGCAGGACTAAGCTAGTCCTGCACGGAAGTTTAGTAAATCCCGGGGTTGGTGTCTGGCTGGTGTGTGATTCTCAAACAATCTGGAAATATATTGCTGATTGATAAGTACATTTCTTGGCATTTTAACCTTTCAGAGTTCTGCATTGTCTTAATTTTGCCTGACTGAATTGTTTTATATATTTTCTGGCATTGTTTTCTGTTTCTCATCTGTCCTGAAACTGTTTTTTCCCCCCACCCTATTCTTGTGGTGTTATTATAGTTGGTGGCTTTGCAGTTGCCCGCCCCTATGGTAAATTTGATCTGGGACACCCCTCCCAGTCTAGTGTTGACTCTACTTAATACAGAGAGAACATTTGAGAAGGCCAACCCACAAATTTTCTGAATTTTTCTTTTGCTCCTTCTTCCTCTCTCCTTGCACTTTACTTTAAAAAAATTGCACTTTATTTTGCTTTTGCATCTCCTTTATCCTGCTCCATTTATTACTGCTTCGTAGTAGCCTGATTAAATTGTAACTGTTATTCTAAGCCTTTTGGTTTAAGCACTTGGGCTCCAGACCAGCTGTTTTACATTAAGAAGGTTTGTGGTCTGCACTGTTGTGGCAGGACAGGTAGCTTACATCCTTCTAAGTTGGGAATTGCTGATTGAAGGCTCAATGTCTGTTATTCTAAAAGTGTATTAGTTTTGTTTAAAGTACTTGGGATTCAGGCCAGTTATTTTTCATTAAGAAGGTTTGTGGTCTGCACTTTTGTGGGAGGCGAGGATAGATTCTGCCCTTCTGAGCTGGGAGTTTCTGGTTAAAGTCTTACTGTGCCTGCTTATTTGAACTGTGTCTTTCTGAAATTGGTGTGCCTTGTTTGCTGTAGCATAAACTACATTCAGACATCCTGAATCTAGCTTTGTTTGTATAACTTGAGCACTAATCCAGGCCACCTTTTTTGGAGAAGGTTCCACTGCACCCTAGTGGCAGTAGTGTGAAGTTAGAACTTGTTTGATTGAAGACTGCTGGAACAGGGCTCACTTTTGAGCTTTTTTACTGGTTAATTGGGTAATTTGTTTAAATCAGTTTGCTCATTTCTAGTGTATAAACAATTGCACTTTATTTGTCTGCTTTTACTGTATTTGTGTTTCTTCCTACTTTATTTTGCTTTTGCTGATTGTTTTTAAAAGTACTTAATTGCATTTATTCTGCTGCATTTATTACTGCTTGTTAGCAGCCTGATTAAATTGTAACTGTTATTCTAAGCCTTTGGTTGAAGCACTTGCACTTCAGACCAGTTATTTTACATTAAGAAGGTTTGTGGTCAGCACTGTTGTGGCAGGACAGTTAGCTTACATCCTTCTAAGTTGGGAGTTGCTGATTGAAGGCTTAGTGTCTCTTATTCTAAAAGTGTATTAGTTCTGGTTTAACCATTCGGGCTTTGGGCCAATTATTTTACATTAAGATGTGGTCTGCACTCTTGTGGGAGGAGAGGGTAGAATCTGCCCTTCTGAGCTGGGAGTTTCTGGTTAAAGTCTAACTGTGCCTGCTTACTTGAACTGTTTCTTTCTGAAATTGGTACGCCTTGCATGCTGTAGCAAAGACTAAATTCAGACCTGCTGAATCTAGCTTTGGTTGTATAACATGAGCACTAATCCAGACCATCTTTTTTTGGAGAAGGTTCCCCTGCACCCTACTGGCAGGAGTGTGCAGTTAGAACTTGTCTGACTGAAGACTGCTGGAACGGGGCTCAGTTTTTAGCTTGTTATTGGTTAATTCATTAATTTGTTTAAAACAGTTTGCTCATTTGCTACTGTTATATAAAAAAAAGAAAAAAATACACTTTATGCATCGCCACATAGCTAGGGTTAAACTATTTCTGGCGCCATAAAGTCTGCTCTTTAAAATTTCCCTTAAAACTAGCTAGTTTTTTAGTTTTAGCACTCATATCTGTTTCTTTGAGATCAGCACTTGTTCAGAACTCGTAAGCACTAAATAAGTTATAAATTACTACAGCACTCAACTTTCCTCACTTGTCTAGAGGAAAACAGTTTTAGTACTTATTAAATAAACACCTATCCAGGCATGTCTAAGGGTCAGCTCCCAGTGTTTTCTCCTGTCTACCTGATTTATCTGGGCATTTTAGGGCAATGCACAATTGCCTCATGTACACAGACAACCCTCTCCTCCTACCACCCAACAACCTGTGAGAGTTACACTTATATAGCCAAACTAGAAGCAAAGCTCTCTTCACCTAAGACTGGATTAGACAGTCAAGACGAGAAGGTAATCACTTGCACCACACCACACTCATCACACAGTCCCTCAAAACCTACACCACCAAAACAAACACATAGAAACACAAAACACACAACTACATTCGCAGAGGCTTTCAATTAAAATCACAGCAACAGAGCCCTCCAAAGCAGAAATGCAAGCAACCTCCACCCCCCAACACAACCCAAATGACACATAGCCCACAACCTCAACCAAAGCCCATAAGGCATAACAACGTACCCAACAGTCTAGTCATAAGTGACTCTATAGTGAGGCACACTGATGTTCCACTCACCAGGCTAAACAAGGAGAAAGTTACTGTCAGCTGCCTGTCAGATGCCAGGATCCGCCACATAATGCACGCACTCAGGTCACTCCACAACAAGTACAAATATGACTCTGTCATTGTCCATGTTGGTGTGAATGACCTGAGACGTACCTCCCTGGACTACATGAAAAGAGAAATGGAGGAGCTCTCCGATCTTGTAGCCCAGGCAGGTATGATCCTAGCCCTGAGTAGCATCCTGACATCACCCAGAATGATACCACAGTACAACGACAAAATGATTGACTTCAACAATTGACTAAGCTTCTGGTGTCATTCTAAGGGGATCCAGTATCTGTCTGCCTGGGATGACATGATCAACAGACCACAATGCTTTGCCAGAGGTGGCCTGCAACTGTCACCCTTGGGATTCTGGATACTGGCTAAGGCTCTTGCCACCCCTATAGTGCCTTTTTTAGGTAATGTTTAAATGACAAATTCACCACCGTAACAGGTACAAGCAATCAAAATCTGAGGGTAATGCTACTCAGTGCTAGAAGTCTAAACCTCAAAAATGCATTCACTTGATGCACTCCTTAAAATGGAGAACATCGACATCTGTGCAGTGACAGAGACCTGGTTCAGGGCTCCAGAGAGCACTCCTGCATTACCAGACTATAATTCATATCACACCTTTTGGCCACCTAACCTGGACCGAAACACTAAAGGTGGAGGCGTGTCCATATTCATTAAGGATATCCACAGCTCCAGGCTAGCTGCTCAGCATAATGCATCCTAGATTATCCAAATGCAACTAACTCTGGGCAAGACTACAATCCAAATTGTAACTTGCTACAGATCCCCCACCATGCCCCAAGATTCCCACTCCTCATTTCTTGATACACTGGAAAATATTAGGTACAACCCAACACCCTCATAATGGGCGATTTCAACTACCCTACCATTAACTGGAAAACTACTCATGTACCAACTCTTTTGCTCAATGTTTTCTGGAATATAAATTCCAACACCTTGGATCAACTTATCCACACCCCTACCAGGGGCAGCAATATCATAGACCTGGTCATTACTAATATGGGCGACCGGTGTTCCACACCAGAGGTCAGTTCCTCGTTGGTCAGATCCGACCACAAGCTGATCACCCTAGACATCCACATCCCACCCCCCATTAGGGAAACCACCGTAAAAAATTTCTCCACAGCCAGCTTCATGCTTCTTAAGACAGAAGTGGCAAACTTCACGAAACCCATGCAGACGGACAATACAGGTACGACTGCTGAATCCTACACAAAATGCACTTTATAATCACTTACATGAGTGCATGGATCGTGCTATCCCTAACAGAGCCAAGATGCTATCCTCAAAAAAAAGGAAGCCGATCTGGTGGTCCCCTGCCATAAACAAACTCTACAACAAAAGAAGGAAACTGCTGCAGAAAAGAGTAAAATCCCATGACTGGATGGACTCCCTGGTCAACCTCAGTAAGAAGCTGAGATCCCTCATAAAATTCTCCAAAGCTAGTTACGAAAACAAAATCACCACTGATTCTAAAGACAACCACAAAGCATTCTATAGCCATGTAAAGAATCTCAATGGCAACACTCATCTGAGAGTTACAGCACAATGGCACTAAATATACAGAACCAACTGATATTGCCAACATCCTGGCAGATAGGTTCAGTGCTACCGTTGCCCCTCTCTCGCCCCCTTAAAGGGCCCATCTCTATGCCGGAAGAATGCAAAGTTCCTGTAATCACCATTGCACAGGTAAAAACCATACTCATCAAAGCCAAGAACACAGCATCCATGGGACCTGACACATCCCAGGCTGCGTTCTACACAAACTACAGAATGAACTGGCACCCCACCTAAGTACCATGTTCAGTCACAGCCTCACCTCAGGCTTTGTGCCCACTGAATGGCGCACAGCAACGGTTATCCCACTCCACAAAGGGGGAGCCGCCACGGACTCTGGGAACTACCGCCCCATTAGCCTAACGAGCCTGGTCTTCAAGGCCATGGAACGTATCATCATGGAACTTATAAACAAAGACACTGGTAATCTCCAAACTCTGGACTCCACCCAGTTCAGGTTTGTAAAAGGCAGATCATGTCTCCTAAGCCTGATAGACTTCTTTGAAGCAGTCACCAAAGCCGTAGACAAGGGTAAGGTGGTTCACACAGCCTATCCAGATCTCCCCAAGGGTTTTGACACCATCCCCCAGTCTGGAATTATAGACAAACTCACTAAACTAGGTATAAATCCCTATGTCACAAGATGGGTTGCCAACTGGCTCACTGACAGAACCCACACTGTGAAAGTAGCAGACTCCAAATCTGACTTCAGACCAGTGGCAAGTGGTACCACATGGTTCAGTCCTGGGTCTCATCCTGTTTGGTATCTACTTTTCTGAAGTACAAGCTAACCACAGAAGGTCTTTGGCTAACGAAGTTCGCAGATGACTGCAAACTAGGAACCATAATCGAAACTCCTAACAATGTGGACATCCTACAAAAGGGCCTCACTGAGACAGATGCCTAGTGTCAAAGCCGTGGCCTCAAGCTCAATCCCAAAAAGTACACTGTCATCCCCTTTGGTAAAAACTCTGTACCCATGAGCTATCACATAGGTGGTAGTCTACTTAACACCGAAAGTGTGATAAGAGAACTTGGGATACGGGTGGACAGTAGTCTCTGCTTTGATAATCACATCACCACAGTAGTCAGGAAATCCTTCTAAGTGGCACACCTCATCACAAAAGATTTCTCATCCAGGAAAAAAGAGGTAATTGTTCCACTCTACTCGGCACTCATTAGACCCATTATAGAGTACAACGCCCCTTTTGGTATGTACCTCACAAGACAACTACAACAACTGGAAAGGCCGGAGAAATACCTCACAAAGAGGATTACCGGCCTCAAACAGATGCCCTATGCAGACCTTCTCAAAAAACTCCAGCTTTGCCACATCGCATATCGCCTAGTCAGAGGCAATCTCTGCCTAACATACAAAGCTATGTCAAACCCAGAGCTGCTGGACATGCTCCACTTAAAGAAATCCCAATCCCTCCAAGCTACATGCTCTAAGGACCTAAACCTTGTCACCACAATAAACAGAGCATGATGGAGGGATAGATTCCTGTCCCAGAGACTTCCCATACTCTGGAACAAACTACTTATCTATATCAAACAAAGCTCCTCATTAACACTCTTCAAGAGAAATCTTGATGATTGGATGGAAAATAGGAAATTCACCCTAGGCATCACCTCCGGGGCTCTGCTCGACAGGGGCACAAGAAAATAATTTTCTTTGGTGGCGAAAACCAGGGTACCTTTTTGGCTAGGCTTATATAGGCCCTAGGGCCAATAACCTAGCACCTACCTATGAACCTATGAACATTGGGCTATCCTTGGCAGGAGATCCCAGAGATGATGAATACTGTAAATATGAAATGGAAGGACATCAACCCATTATGATTTATGAACCCAGTCCAAGCTTATTCTAAACATTTAATGGAGCAAACTTTACACCACTAAAAATAGTTATGTACTTACCATAACATTCCATCTGTAGTTGTCCATTTTCATTCTTCCTCAACCACTGGGGTCTCATCTAGTCTTCGGATCTGACTTGGACGTTATTAAAGCTCTTGGCCACAAAAACTCTGCAGTTCCTCCCCTTCCTATAATATACCAACCCTAACACTCCTCAAATCTTGTTTGCTGTTATATATGTATATATAATATATATATATATATATATATATATATATATATATATATATATACAGAGAGAGAGAGAGAAAGAGATAGACTTAGACATCTATATCTATAAAACAGGTATGAAACTACTTAGGAAAGACTTAAGAATATACAGCCTATCTGAAGCTCAGTCTGAAGGACCATTGTGTCCTTATAGCCCTTGTTCTTCCAGAACCGACGTAAGAAAAGGATGGAGGTTGGTGGGTGAGAAGTTGAGGAAGAATGAAAATGGACAACACGGAACGTGTAAGTACATAACTTCTTTAATTAATGTTGTCAATTTTCATTCATTCCTCAACCACTGGGACAAAGTCCCCAGCTACCTTATATCCTGGGTGGACTCTAAGGAAGGATGTTCCTGAGCACAGAAGCCAAAGGATGATCTTCCTCTACAGACCAGATCCAATTTGTAATGAGTGATAAAAGCATTAGAATTCGTCCAGGTTACAGCTGTGCACATATTATCCATGGAACCTTTAGAAAGACATACTGTGGAAGTTGACATAAACCTAGTCCATTGTGCTCTTATAGGTTTTGGTACGGTTAGGCCCAGCTTCTTGTCAATAAACATTATGCAGTCTGTCAGTCATTCTTTTATTTATTTATTTGTTATTTATTTACTTCAGTTTAATGACTGGGGAAGTCCTTGGTCTAACTTTCTGGTTTCTTTTCTTCTATGTAAATACAAGCATAAATGTCTGTGAACATCCAATAAATGTAACATATATTTACCTTTGAGAATTTAGGAAAGAAAACTGGTAAATTAATTGACTGATTGATACTGGATTCGAACACCACCTCAGGAAGGAAAGCAGCATTGGTATATAACTTCACTCTATTCTTATGTAAAATCAAGCAAGGAGGTTTAAATGATAAAGCCTGAAGTTCTGAGATTGTTCTAGCAGAAGTAATGGCCACTAGAAAAATAGTTTCCAGGTCAAGAATTTTAGCTGCTGGTTAGAAGGGGGATTGATTTAAAGTTTGTAATACCAAATTTAAGTCCTATGGTGCAGTAGGATCTTTATATGGTAGTCTGAGCAAGAGGGTGCCTCTTAAAAAGGCTTTACAAAGTTTATATGAAGCTATGGAGGAATTTTCAAATCCAGTGTAAGTCACTTTGTACAGGAGCTGAAAAGGTGTAAATGTGTTTTTGCTGTGCACAAAAAACAAATCTTTTCCATTTACTTCCATAAAGTTTGCTTGTAGAAACCTTATGTGAAGATAAAAGTATATGGTGAACAACAAGAGAACATTGGTTGTCTGGCTATCAAGGAAATTAGTGAAACGATGCTGTTAGCTTGAGGTTTGAAATATCCAGATGTGTCATGCCTGTCGGGTGAGACAGGAGGGTCTGGAATTGGATCCAGAATCCAATGTGGGTACAGTAGACAAGGCCAAAGTAAGGGGAGCCAAATCTGTCAAGGACAATAAGGTGCAATAAGGATAACCTTGCTCTTCAACTGGGCAGCTTCCTCTAGAAATTTGGGAATTGGGGGACTCACAGGATATACACAGAGAAGACTGGAGGCCAATCATGGAGTACAGCATCTCCTGGGGATTCTCCCTGTGGGGGGATGAGGGCAAATAAGCTGCTGCACTTGTTGTTTGGGGGAGATGCAAAAAAGTTAGAGCAAGGCTGGCCCCATCGACTGAAAATCATATCTGTCACTTTCTTGTTGAGAGACCACTCATGAGGTAGTAAAATGGACCTGCTCAATCTGTCTGCTATCATGTTGGATTTTCCCAGAATGTGCATTGCTATTAGAAAGCTGTTGGAAGTGATCACTTATTGCCAAACCCTGAGGGCTTCTCAACACAAGGGGTAAGACCTGGCTCTCCCTTGCTTGTTGATGTACCAGACTACTGACATGTTGTCCATTTGAATCACAATTGTCCAGAAAGGGTGAGATTCTTAGAATGCCTACAATACTAACAGCATTGCTCTCATTTCCAGAACAATGATATGTGCGTTGGCCTTTTCGGGGTACCAAGTGCCTTGGACTCTTTTTCCTAGGAAGTTCCCTCCCAATCTGGGATGCATCCATGGTCACTAATGCCTTGGGTTGAGGGAGAATGAATGGGCAACCTTGTAAAAGTTGATTTAATTGAACCCACCACCAAAGGTATTTTTTTTCATGCCTGGGTTACTTTTATATGGGGTGACAAAGAATTGACCATTGTGTTGACAGTATCCATTGAAGAATTCAGATATGAAATCTTGCAAGGGGAACCAGAATTATTGCTGCTGACCTGAGAAGGGCTTGTAGAATCAATCAAGCTGAAATTGTGGTACTGAAGATTATTTTCTTGACCTGGAATCTGATAGTATACTTAAGAGGGGAAGAGAAGCTGTCATTGATTCTGTATTGAACACTGCTCCTATAAATTCCAATGTTTGAGATGGTTCCAATTGAGACTTGTTGCAGTTTATAGTTATCCCCAGGTTAGAGCACCTGATACTGCACTTTTAGTAACAGTTGTCTGGTTGGGGTAGTAATGAGCCAATCATCTAAATACGTAAACACTCAGAATCCCTGTAGTCTCAAGTGAGCTGCTACCACTGCCATGCATTTGGTGAACACCCTGGGGGCTGTGGTGAGGCCAAAGGGCAGTGCCCTGAACTGATAGTAACTGGCTCCCAGCTGGAAGTGTAGATAACTTCTGGGCTGTCTGTTCATTTTTATATGATAGTATGCATCCTGAAGGTTTATTGACCACATCAAATTCTCCATGCTCAAAAGGAGCAGAATGGACTAAACCATGACCATATGAAACTTTGCGTGTTGAACTCACTTGCTCAAGATACTGACATCCAAAATTGGTCCAAAGTCCCCTGTTTTCTTTGCTACTAAAAAGAATCTTGATTAAATTCCAGATTCTATTTGGTCTGGTGGGACTTCTTGGATGACTTTTTTCTAGCAGCTTTTGAATTTTTATTGCTGCTAATTTCCTCTGACTGCGTGGTACATTGGGAAGTTTGTATAGAGGTGGAGGTGGAAAGGAAAAGGGAATTATATAACCTCTGTATATAATTCTCTGCACCCATGCATCTTTTGTGATTTCTAGCCAGGCTGTCTGGCGCAGAGATAAATGACCCTCCCGACTGACTCCAAAGGGGGACAATTGGGCATCCTTTCAGGATCGATGATAGGGTACATTAAAAAAAGAAACTCTAGACTTTTGGTTCTGCCAGCCTCCTTTATCGGGCTGGTGGCATCTTCCATTTGAGTTCTCCCCTCTGCTCCTGGGGGAACTATCTCCATATGGATCTTGGGAAGGACCCTAGGAATTCCTGAACTGCTCTCAAAGCTTGAGATTCCAGACTTGAGCTCCTCCCCTTCTACCTATAATGTTCTGCTCCCCCACACTATCTCAGATCTCATTTGCTGCATGTTTGTTCAGCAGCAAGGTTCCTGGGCTCTGAGTTCCTCCACATTTTTTGAGTTGTAAGTGGTGCATTCTAAATCCTTTTGTATTATCTTCTTCTACCTCCCTATCTTTCTATACCTGTTAGCAGTTTCTCTTGCCTTTCCTTTCCCATGTGTTAATCAAATTTTCTCACACCATAATTTTCTTTTTCTCTTTCTAGTAAAAAAAAAAAAAAAACTCTTCTTTCTTTCCCTTTTTTTCAGTATGGCTGACCAGATACCATTGGTTTCAAGAATTGCACTTCCTGTGGGCATAGGATCCCGCTGTCTGATGCCCAGAGGGAGAGCATTTACTGCCTTGGGCCTGTACATCTGGACGCCCAATGTGAGGATTCCATCATATGGCTTTGGCAGATAGGAGCAAGCTTATTCTTAAGGGCTTGTTCCCTCTATCCTCCTCGTTGAGTGTCCCTTCCACCTTGGGGGCTCAACTCCCCTCCAAAAAGTCCCAGGTGAGCAGAAAACATTCTCCCCTGAGGTCCTCCTTGGAGCTTCCCATAAAGGCTCCAAGAGTCTCAGAGCTGACCTACTCTGACCCAGGGTCCTCGGCTCCTATCTCTTCATCATTAATGGCTCTGCAAAATCACACAAGCGCCTCCAGGCATGCTCTCCTTGTGGATTTGCCTGAACCTGCTACCCTAGAGCTACCTTCAAGCAGATGTGAGATAAGCCACATGGATGAGTTAGAAATCAATAATAGGGTAGGCAACTGCGATGCCACAGAAGCCTGAGCCTCAGCAGTGGTGATTCCAGAAAGAGAATTTGCCTTGTGAAATGGAGCCGGTAGCTCAGCAATCTGAAAGGAAATGTTGCTGATGCATACACATGCTTCTTAAATTTGTCCAGTGCCCTAGACTCCCTGTTAGGAGGATGGACAGAGGAACTCTGTTCCTCAAGTTCCTTCTTAGTGGCTGCCTCTGCGAACATGGCATCTACAGGCACTCCCTTGCTCCAAAATTCCTTGCCTACAGGTGGTGCCAGAATCTGATCCAATCTCTTGGGGATTGGCTCAACTGTGTCAGGCTCCTTCCACACCTGTCAAGAGACCAAATCAATGAACTTGTTTGCAGGTGGATTTACCCAGCAGGTAGACGGGCCAGACCCAAAAGCCTCCAGGAACACTGACTCCTCTGAGAAAGGGTTTGGGGCTGACCAACCATCCCTTTACTTTAGGATTTCAAGGATGTATCCAAAGGAGACCTCTTCAGGTGGTGATCTTGGTCCTTCGTTGAAATCAGTACTTTTGGTGATGGAGTTCTGAGGGGAATCCAAGTGCCTCCTCTTCTTAGGGACCTCTTTGATGGGATATTCCAGAGAGGCATCAGAAGAAATGGCAATACCCGTGCTGGGTATCCTGGAGACTTTGGGTAGGCCGTTCCTGTGGACCAGGATAATGAGGCTCAATACACAAAGACATGTGGAACCCAGATGGATGATCCGAGGGGGGGGGGGGCAGTGTGCCCTGTAGAAGCAGAAATCACTCTCTCCATTACTTCAAAGACAGACTGTTCCAGGGAGAAGGAAGCTGATGGAGGAAAGAAGTCAAGCTTCCAACCCTTCAGCTCCCTCTGTCCCAAAGCAACCCACCTGAGGCAGAGGTCAGAGCCCAGTTATCTAGTGCCAAAGCTCTGAGTGGTAGAGACAGTTCCAAAAACTTCAGAGTCGACTCTAACACCTCAGATCTGACAGGAACACCTCAGCTCTGACAGCTGTCCAAATCCAAAACTGCAGGAGCCCGGGCACTCAGTTTTGGATCTGAAGAAACTAGGATCTTCCGATCTTAAGTCCACAGTCTCAGAAGACTCGGATCCATGGGCATTGAACAACTGGTCCAATCTGTGATGGAGCCGAAAAAGGTGGTATAGTGCTTATTAAGGCTTCCTGACCCAATGGGGTACGAAATGGAACAACTCACATCTCTATTTGCATGGAGAGAAACTTCATCATCCTGTCCACATCTGCCTCGGTCAGACTCCTGGAAGAACGAGATGATGATAGTAATGTGGATATTGAGCATTCACAAATTTCCAGGAAGGAAGAAGGTATCCAGGACGGTACCGGATTCAAGGAAGGGGAATATGTTGTTCTTGGTAACAGCTTCAGATCCATTAAAGTCAGATCCAACAAAGCTGACTTATTGTCAGACACTGATGCAGAAGCAGCTTTTGGATCAGATTTCTTAGCCTTTTTCCTTGGTGGTTCAGTGGTAGGATCAGAGGATGGTGTAAAGGATAGAGAAGGCTTGGAAGACTCTTTTGCCTTGTGTTTTTTTTTTTGGGGGGGGGTAAGCCTCTGGATAATGCTTCAGAAAAGGAAGATGGAAGTAATCATTTTAATATTAATTTATTCTTCCTGTCTGCCAAGACCCTAGGATTAAATCCCTGACAAATCTTGCATTCACCATTTAGGTGCTGAGGGCCTAAACAGTACACACACAGAGCATGAGTCAGAAAGCATAATTGTATCCGCATTCCATACATTTTTTAAACCTCAAGGGGGTTTTCTCAGACATTTTGCTATTCTAATATCAACAACAAAAGTAAGAAAGTTTTTTTTTTTTTTTTTTTTAAAGAATGAAAATACCGGCGATGGTAAGAAAATTACCTTAAAAAAAGGTATAAAATATAGAACTACCAGCAGGGAGGTATAAATAATAAAGAATATGAAAGAATTATATGAAAAATTCACATCTGAATTCAAAAAACTATCTCACTCAAGAGCTAAAGAAGACCACATATTTACGCTAAAGCGGAAAATGAGAACTGAGGAGTGTTAGGGTTGGTACATTATGGAAAAGGGGGGAGCTCAAGAGTTTTTTGGTGGCCACGAGCTTTAGTAATGTCCAAGTCAGATCCAAGGATCAGATCCAAACCCAATATTTGAGGAATTAATGAAAATTGACAACATCAGATCCACTGCTTCTCAATCATGACCCCACAAGTCTGGAAAGCACTTGCAACACACCTAAAATAAATCTCACCCTTTAAGAAACTTAGAACCCAAGTCAAACCAACCAAGTCACCTTCTAGTTGAAAGGTGTGACATAAATACCAAAACAAACCATTCCTCAAACCTTCCTTCACCTTATTCCAACTAGCACATTTAACAACTAAATGCACTCCATTACTAACTTCATCTCACATTATTCTTCTTTTCAATACCTGCCTCACCATTCCAATCTATTTCTCCACTTCTCCCCCTCACTCAACACTCACTTCCTTTATTTCCCAACTTTTTTCTATAATTTCCCCTCCATCATTTTACAAACGCAATCAGGTATATTGTGTAATGACATTAATTTGTTAACTATGTTTTAAATTCTACTTTGTGTTTGCTATTAATTGTTTTCCAGATGTACATCCACGATTGAAATGAAAAATGGTCCACATGAATCAGTGCTTTACCACAGTTAATAAATAAAAAAGAAAGAAAGGAAGGAAGAAAGCACAAAAATGGGCAACTGAACAGTTACACTGAGGGAGAAATTAGTCAGTGCTTTTGGCATAAAGGAGGGCCTAGTTCTAAGACTGAGCTATATCATTACATAAAACTAGAAGGGGCTCACTGCACAAAAGAGCCTGTAGTCTTCAAAGAATTCTAGCTGAAGTGAAAGCAGGTAACATAACAGTTTTCCAAGTTACATATTTAAGGAAGGTAAGGCAGCAGGTTCGAAAAGGGGATGTGTCAGCTTTTCCAGGGCATAATTCAAGTTCCATGGAGGAGTAATCTGAAATATAGAACTCCTTTGAGGAAGTGCTTATCAAGCTCCAGGAATGCAAGGAGAGGATCCATAGGTATGTAGGTTGAAGAGACCAAGAGATTTATATATTATTTTTTATTTACTATTTGGGATGGAGCAATGATCTACGAGGACCTTTTCCAGACATAGATGGGAGTACTGTGTAGTTAAGTGACTTGATGAGAGTCACACAGTATGTAAATGGAGGATGAGGATATCAAACAGTGAACTACAGGAAGCAGCTCATTAGCAGCTAATAGCCTTAACTGCCAGATTCAACTCAGGGAGAATATCTACTTTTACAGAGAATATGCCAGACCTGAATAATTAAAAAGCTCATTGAATGGACACTGGTGTCATAAGAGGGTCCTGAATCTTTCTGTGGCACCAGACAAAAAAAATCTTCTTTTTGGCTATGCATGGCTTCTTTGTGACAGGCTTCCAAACCTCCTTAATTATAGTCATGAGTGAACTGGTTAAAGAACAAGGATCTCACATCATCAAGGCTGTGAAAAACTGAAAGGCTGCCAGCCTAGCCAGATAGAATCTTGTAAATAATTCTATGTGATTTGTACATATTAAAATAATCCACAGGGTGATTTTTACAAATGTAAAAGAGAACCATGTGTTATGATTAAACTATATGTTGTACTGAGCTTCAAAAATGTAACCACGCTGCATTCTGCTAGAAAAAAGCTGATAAGTCAAACACTGTATGACCGATCTCAGGGCTCGGAGATGGGATGTCTAAATGAAGGAATTCTTTCCATTGTCTTAGAACAAGAGTTAATTGCTAGCTTTTACATATATAATGTCTTTTATGGCTGTGGTTTCCTGTGGGTGCACATTACAAAAAGAAATGTCAATTTTGAGTTTCTGTTAGCCTGGGAAGCTAAATCAGAAACTGCTAAGAATAATGTAATCTAAAATGTATGTATTATCAATTTGAGACTTTCTCAGAAAGAGAGAATGAGAGCATGTTTGTTTTTGTCTGAACCTGAACACATCTACTCACCAGTACTCTGCTTTTGCTCTATATGTAAGTTTATTTAGAACTGTGATTGCTCTTAGAGTTAGATAGGAATTTAGTCAGATTTAGTCTAGCTGTTTTCTATATTTATGTCAGACTATTTTACAGTATTATTGTAAGACTTTCCTGTGATTTCTGAACTCTTGACTAGCACTGTGTTGAATTGAGGAGATTTGTCTTGTGTTTTTATTATTTATTATTAAATATTTTTAAACATTTCAACTGTGGTGTTTTGTGCAGAGATAATTTAAGCTCTAGAGTACATTGCATATATATATAGTAATACTGTGCAAAGCCACTCCGATAAGCCTTAAAGATCTGGTCACACTTACTAATTGGATAATAATATTGCACAGTAAAACTGGACATCCTCTGGTAAGGGCCTTATTGGTAGCTAATAAATAGGGGGTTCTGGTGGCAGTGAATTACTACCTTATAGCCTGGACAGAAGAGACACAGCTAGTGAACCTGTGCCAGCCTTCCCTAGGAGTGTCTGTGCGGTTGTATATAAATCATGTCTCAAAGTGTGTGTGTGTGTGTGTGTGTGTGTGTGTGTGTGTGTGTGTGTGTGTGTGTGTGTGTGTGTGTGTGTGTGTGTGTGTCTCAGCTATTTGGGCAGGGACACGAAGCACTGGTTGGACAGAGGGAGTGCTGGGAGGACTTGGCTTGGAACCCTGGCTAAGGACTCCACTCTATACCTGTGCCAGTAGGGAGTCTTATTGGGGATCTGGAGAGAAAGGGAGAAACCAGCCCCAGACTGACTGTGATCTCTGAGTGCCTTAAGGGAAATTGTATTTTACTGTGATCTCTGTGTGCCTTAAGGGAAATTGTATTTTACTGTGTGTGTGTATTTGTTATTCTTCCCAATGTGAGCGCCCCTCACTGGTGTTAGTGGTGAGGATTGAAGCTCCTTGATTACTGGGCCAGTGTACGGGCGTCACAAAGGCAATCAGCAGTAGAGTCTTCAGGATGGAGTGTAGCAGTTCCCCCTTTCCCTGAATGAGAAGGTCCACTTGTAAAGGCAGCATGAGAGGTTTCACCCTGGAGAACTGAATGAGGAGAAAGATCCAGTGCTGTCTAGGGGAAAAGGATGATACTGGGTGTACATACTTAGCTCCTATTCCTTTATTTTCTGGATCCCCTTGAGGAAAAAGTGAATCAGAGAGGAATACATACAGAAATAGTAAGAAATCCACTACCAAAGTTTTTTTTATACGGTACTCTAGAGCAGAACTTCCTCAGCTGTTTGTTGATCAGAGACGCAAAGAAATCAGTTGTATTAGTAGCAGTCACTCAAAAGGTAGCACATTCACTTTTGGCGCTGAAAGACCAGACTGCTGTTGATTGTATTGCCATGCCAGACACTTCAATAATTCTCCATTGCAGGGGTTTCACTCCTCGGTGTGCCATCCTTCAGATGAAGTTTTAAACCAAGGTCTCATCTGCTTGAGTAGGTAGTAGTTCAGGTGGATGTCTAAGGTCCCATGGCACTTATCAAAAAAGAGCAAGTGAGTTTTCCTTGTGCCCTGGTCAAATTTCCCCTAGTTAGTATGAATAAAACCTTGGGTCTCCTCTGAAAACAGGGCACTGTTTCAGTGGGACTAACCCAGTCAACAAAGTGCAAATAAATAAATAAAAAAATAAAAAGTACAGTTTTGTACCTACCATAAATGTAGATGTTCGAAGATCCACATTGCTGCAGTCATAACCTGTGGGTAGTCCGCTGTCCTCAGTCGGCCCGAATACCAAAGTGTTAGGCTGGCGTCGGTCATGGTCGCTCAGATCTGACGTCAGTACGCCGTGGTACTAAAGCGCATGACCGACGCCATATCCTCAGTCTTTCTTGCCCCAGATGTCAGAAGGCCTTAAAAAGAAAAGGCCATAGCCAAAAATAGAAAAATACCCAATCACCAAAATAACAACAATAGGTACACCACAAACCACACAGTCACCCCAAACTACAGAGGGGAAGGAGGGAGGGAAAATTGGACTGCAGCAATGTGGATCTTCGAACATCTACATTTATGGTAGGTACAAAACTGTACTATGTTCTTCATCTCACATTGCTGCAGTCATAACCTGTGGGTAGAATCCCAAAGCAAAGGTAAAGGGAGGTTGGTAAAATCAGATAGCATTAGGAGCTGCTAACATGCCCTGTAAAACTGCAGTGGCAAACCCAGCCCTAGATTTGGAATAAAGAGGGAGATGGTAATGTTTAGAAAAAGTGTGCACTGAACTCCAAGTAGCTGCCTCCAAAATATCCTTAGTAGCTACTCCCCTTAAAAAAGCAGTAGAAGTGGCAGTCGCTCTAGTGGAATGAGGTCTGATTCCAGCCGGAACCTCTTTACCATGATGAGAATAACAAAAAGCAATACAATGGCCAATCCACTTAGAAATAGTTTGTTTTGAAACAGGTTTTCCTTGCGAACCCAAAGCAAAAGAAATGAATAACTGTTGAGACTGCCTGAACCCTTTAGTTCTGCTCAAATAGTAACGTAACTGCCTGTGAATATCCAAAGAGTGCAAAATTTTTTCCCCTTTATTTTGGGGATCAGCATAAAATGTAGGCAAATGAATAGATTGGTTTAAAGCCACATTTGAAACAACTTTAGGCATAAAAGTAGGGTTAGTACGCAGAGATACCCTATCCTTATGAAATATCAGGAAGGGTTCAACTGCCATTAGAGCCTGTAATTCAGATACCCTTCTAGCAGACGTAATGGCCAACAAAAAAGCAGTCTTCCAAGACAAAAACTTCAACTCAGATGTAGCTGCAGGTTCAAAAGGAGGTAAAGTGAGTTTTTCCAACACAAAATTGAGATCCCAGGAAGGAGTAGGAGCTCTACGCGGGGGTCTTATGTTCTTTGCCCCTCTAAGAAATTGCTTAAACAAAGGATGACAGAATAATAGTGGGTCACAGTCATAGTGAGCAGAAATGGCTGCAGCATGAACTTTTACAGAGGAGAAAGACAAACCCTTGTCTAATAATTCTGTAAGATACTGAAGTGAAACACTCAAATTAGGCACTGAAACATCAAAGCCCTTTGCTTTGCTCCAAAGAAAAAATCTCCTCCATTTATCAGCATAAACTTTCCTTGTACTAGGCCGTCTGGCCTCCAAAATGACATTCAAAACTTGCTGAGGAAGCTGCGACCCCCCAGGGTCTAGAACAGAATACGCCAGGCTGTCAGATGCAGGGACTGTATCCTGACATTGAGGAAATGATTGCTTGCCTGGGACAAAAGGTGTGGAATTGATGGCAAAGGCCAAGGAGGCTCCCGTACTAAACTCCTCAGCAGAGGGTACCAGTGCTGTCGTGGCCAATCTGGAGCTATTAGAATCATGCAGGGCTTGTCCTGTCTGACCTTCAAGAGCACCTTGGGAAGGAGAGGCAGAGGAGGAAAGGCATAGACGTGAAGGTTGTTCCAACTGAATGATAGAGCATCCACTTTCCAAGCTTTTGGGTGAAACATCTTTGTGCAAAACTTTGGCAGTTGGAAATTTAGTGGAGAAGCGAACAGATCTATGTCTGGAGTCCCCCAAGCCACTGTCAACTGTTGAAATACATGAGGATCCAATTTCCATTCGTGGGGATCCACCATCTGTCTGCTCAAAACATCAGCTAAGGAGTTCTGTGCTCCTGGCAGAAACCTTGCCTGAAGAGTGAGGTGCAAACTGAGAGCAGTCTCCCACAAAATCATAGCTTGTCTGCAAAGAGGGTACAAATGGGTTCCCCCTTGCTTGTTGATGTACCACATGACTGTTGTGTTGTCTGTTTGAATCAACACTTGTCCTGGGTGAAGTAGATCCTTGAAAGACATCAATGCAAATTGGACTGCTAACATCTCCTTCATGTTGATATGCAAATGTTGAAGTCTGGCAGGCCACGTGTCTTGAACCCATTTTCCATTGAAGTGTGCTCCCCAAGCCATGTCTGAGGCATCTGTCGTTAAGATCTGACTCGCCTCTGGTCGGGTCACAGAGAGTCCCTTGTTTAGGTGACATTCCTGAGCCCACCACAAAAATTCCCTTTGAATGCAAGGTATTATCTGAATGACAGTGTCCAAATCGTGGCAGTGTTGAGTCCATACACTTTTGAGATACCATTGTAGCTTCCTCATATGCAGTTTGGCATTGGGAAGCACCAGAATACAAGATGCCATGAACCCCAAGGCTTGAAGGACTGTCCTTGCAGTCAGCCTGGACCGAAGAGACAATTGTTGGAAGTAAAGGGTAAGATTTCTTTGTTTGTCTGGGGTCAGAAATGCCATCTGAGAGGCTGTATTCAGTCTCACACCCAGAAAGCACATGTCCTGAGAGGGTACTAGACTTGACTTTGTTTCGTTCACAGAATACCCTAGGCACCTTAACACTGCCATAACATACTGTAGATGGTGAAGTAACTTGACTTTGTCTTGAGCAAGAATCAGGCAATCGTCCAAATAAGGATAAATTTGTATTCCTCTTAACCTTAAGAAGGCTATCACCGGAGCCAGGACCTTTGTGAACACCCTGGGCGCAGTAGATAAGCCAAAGGGCAATGCAGAGAACTGATAATGTAAATTCCCAGCCCGAAAACGCAGGAACCTCCTGCAGCTGGGCCTGATAGGAATGTGAAGATAAGCCTCTTTGAGATCCAGAGTTACCATCCAGTGATCTTTGCCTAGCAGAGGCAGAAGTTGTTGCAGAGTTAACATCTTGAATTTTGGAATGTCCAGGTATGTGTTGAGAATAGACAAATCCAGAATTGGCCTCCAAGTGTTTCCTTTCTTTGGTACAAGAAACAGGCGAGAATAAAATCCTAGGCCCACTTCGGACGGAGGGACCGCCTGGATAGCCCCCATTTTTAGAAGTAAAGAAATCTGCTTGTGAGCCTCCACCTTTTGCTGAGGAGGAACATCTGGCATGCCTTTGAAAGGAGGCAAGGTGTGAAAATAAAACTTGTAGCCTCGATCTATAATGTCCAACACCCATTTGTCCTGGGTGACTAAAAGCCAATTTTGCCTGAAAAGTGCCAACTTTCCTCCCAGAGGAGCTGCCAGACAGGAGGGATCTGGCAGCTGAAGATACAGGTCATTGGGTCTGTTTACGAAAAGGCTGACCTCTGCCCTCACCTGAAGATCACCTGAAGATTGTGCAGGGGAACTCCATGTCCTCGGTCTGAAAGAACCCTGTGCATGAGCTCTGCCCCTACCACGTCTAGATCTGCCCCTAGACTGCAAATCAGAAGAAGGATAAGCCCATCCCTTAGCCGGCCAATTTCTGCTAAATTTAGGGGGCTGCACCTGTAAAAATTCCTCAACTGTCTGCATGGACTTAGCTTTGTCTTCCATTTTCTTCAAAACTGACTCCACAGGAGAACCAAACAGAACTTCAGATTGAAGGGGAGCATCCAAAATTCGAGCTTTAACATGCTCTGACAAATTCTGATCCTTAAGCCAGGCGTGCCTACGAATAACAGATCCAGTGGCAGCCACCCTGGAGGAAGCCTGAAGAGCATCAAAACCACACTGCAAAGAATGCTTACCCACCTGATCAGAGGCATGAACTAAATCTTGCAATTCTTTACACTCAATACCCTCTGCCAAAGCATCTACCTTAGATTTTAACTGACTTAAGAGAAAATTTTGGTACTTCAGCATATGAAACTGGCAATTCAAAGCCCTCATCGCTAGAGTGGAAGAGGTATACACTTTTTTTCCCCACCTATCCAAAGCTCTAGAATCTTTATCCAGAGGAACTGGATTTTTTTCAATAGAAGCCCTGACACCCTTAGGTCCCTGGCTAATAGTCTCCGGGTCAGCTCTTGGGCTCTTGTACAAATATTTATGAGCCTCTGGCACTCTGTAATACCTGTCTGGTTTAACAGGGGCAGGAGGTAAAGAATCAGGATTAAGGGAAGCTTCAGAGAAAACATCCTGTACAACATCCAAAACAGGGGGAATAGCCAAGGGCCTATGCTGAGGTAAAAACAAAAATTCCCTAAGCCTCTTTCAAGAATCTGAGAAATCCTGACCTTCCCACTTAAAATGCTCCCTCATGGAATGCAGGGTTTCAGAAAATGAAAAATCCTCAGGAGGGGAAGCAGAAGGACATGAATCCTCTGCATCTGAATCAGAATAAGGAGGAAAATCCTGAATGTCCTCAGCCGAAGACTCAGAGTAATCTGAAGAATGTTCCAAACCTTCCACCTCTGGCTCCACCCTAGGCCTCTTATCCGGGGGGGGCATAGAACCCCTGATTAAAGTAATCAAATCCTCTGCCATCTTCAGCATATGTTTTTTAGGTACAGAACTAGGGCTGACACCAGTGGAAGACAAACCAGGCCTGACCTTGGAAGGTGCTTTAGAGACAGAAGTAGAAGGCCTAACCACCTTATGCAAAGAAGGGACTACAGAGAACTGAGATGCCCCCTCAGCCTGACCCGACTCCTGAGAGGCTACATCCTGCAAGATTAAAGGCTCCCCCTGAGATTCAGCTGAAACCTCGGTTGGATCCACAGATTCCACCGTAGTTTCCAAAGAACCGGCGTCCGTAACGGACGACTCATCCTGCTTGGACTTTAACATTTTTTCTTTACGCTTCTTAGCGGTAGCGGGCGTCGGAAGATCCGACGGCATATTGTAATTACACCGCCATCAAGACAAGTCTAGCACAATCTAACCTGCGTTTAATGGTGTGCTTATTAAATTTAGCACAAAAGCGACACCCGACTACGTCGTGCTCAGGCCCCAAGCAAGGAATACAGAGAGACTGGTAATCCCTATGAGGTATCTGCTTCCCACAAGAAATACAATTATTTACTTTTTCTGACATCCGGATTTAACTGAGGGAAGAAAAGACAAAAATATTCCCCAACGGGGTACTTAGCCCAACTTGGTCTTCGGTCTGAAACTCAGAATACGAAAATTTCAGGACGCCGAACGGCACTTGCAAACGCTGCTTCTGCTTCGGACCATGCGGCAAGAAAGACTGAGGATATGGCGTCGGTCATGCGCTTTAGTACCACGGCGTACTGACGTCAGATCTGAGCGACCATGACCGACGCCAGCCTAACACTTTGGTATTCGGGCCGACCGAGGACAGCGGACTACCCACAGGTTATGACTGCAACAATGTGAGATGAAGAACATCTATATTTCTCTGGCCTCTGTGATTAAGTATACAGAGGCAAACATTTTATTTAATTTTTTTTTTTTTTTTTTTTTTTTTTTTTAGTTTTGAATATTTTCTTTTATTGGCTACGCATATGTTTTCAAAAATATTACACAAGTATCCATAAATTAACAACATAAATAGGAACTGAATGTTACTTGTCAAAGCTGTAACAATAAAAAGAAGTTATGGACTCACTATAACGTTCCATCTGTGTTGTCCATTTTCATTTATCCTCGACATATGGGCTCAGTTCTGAGCATCGGAACCAACTGGGCCGTGACTACACCTCATGGAAGCCAAACACTCTCAAGCCTAACTCTTAGCCACAATGCTCCTCTCCCCGATACCTCAGATCGAGTTTGCAGAAAGAAAGAGTGAAAAAAAAACAAAAGCTTTCATAGAGTCCATATCTGGAATCATATAATAATGACAGAAGTGGCATATGTCCATTATCCGTTCCACCAAACACTTTAAAGGCAGGGGGAAGGAGAGAGGGGAGACCAGGATAAATGAAAATGGACAACACAGATGGAATGTTATGGTGGGTACATAACTTCCTTACTTGATGTTGGCAATTTTCATTTTATCTCTGACATATGGGACAGAGTCCCCAGTGTCCTTAGAACTTGGGTGGACTTTAGGAAGGATATTCCTGAGCACCATAGAACCTAATAACGCTCTTCCCCTGGAGGCCAAATCCAACTTGTAATGAGTGATAAAGGTATGAGGAGTAGCCCAAATTGCTGCTGCAGAAATATCATACAGAGAAGCTCTGGACTGGAAAATTGCTGAAGCAGCTACGGCTCTTGTAGAACATGTAATTAAAGGCCTAGGCAAATTAATTTTCTTTTTATTATAGATAAAAGAAATGCAATTTTTGAGCCATCTGTCTAGCATCACTTTGCTCACTAATTGGCAAAGTACTGTAGGTGAAAATGACACACATAGTTGGTCAGATTGTCTTATATTCTTGGTTCTGTGTAAACAGAAGCATAATTGTCTGTGAACATCTAATAAATGTAAACAGTATTCACCTTTGTTAGCAAAATTGGGAAAATACTGGTAAATTAATAGTCTGATTGATACTGGTCTCTGACACTTCCTTAGGCAAAAAGGAAGGACTGATTCTTAGTGAAACTCTATCTTTGTGGAAAATCAGATAAGGAGGTCTACATGATAAGGCTTGCATTTCTGAAATCCTTCTGGCAGAAGTTACTGCCACGAAGAATATAGTTTTCCAGGATAAAAACTTTAGATCACATGCAGCTGATGGTTCAAAAGGAGGTTGAACAATGGTTTGTAACAATAAGTTCAGATCCCAAGGTGGAGTAAGATCTTTGTAAGGGAGATTTAGCAACAGCGTTCCTTTTAAGAAGGCTTTGCAAAGCAGCTAAGGAGGAGTCTTTAAAATCACTACGGAAATTAGAAATAGCTTCTAAATGGACTTTGATGGTAGAATGGAAAGCACTTGCCTTGAATAGTGTACCTAAAAATACTAGGATTTTATCAATGGGCACTCAAAAGGGATCAATATTGTTGCCACGAGCCCAAAAAGGTAAACCTTCTCCATTTACTAGCACAGAGTTTACAGGTAGCTGGCTTATGAGAGGATAACAGAATATGACATACCAGGGAGGAAAGTGGAGGCAGCCTGGTTATTAATGGAACTGGAGAAACCAAGCTATCAGCTTGAGGTTCATAATATTCGGATGGAGTAATCCCTCTGGATGGGACAAGAGGTCTGGATCTGGGTCCAGAATCCAAGGCTGCTGAAACAGATAAGGCCACAGAAAGGGGAACCATATCGGTCAAGGTCAATAAGGTGCAATGAGGATTATTTTGCTCTTCAGCCTGATTGTTTTCTGTAGGAATTTCTGAATTAGAGGAATCAAGGAAAAGGCATATAGCAGTCTGGTGGGGAAAATGTGTAGAAAAACATCTCTCAGTGACTCCCCTGGAGGGGGATCAGGGCAAAGCAGTTGCTGCACTTGTTGTTTAGGGGAGAGGCAAATAGGTCGCAGCAAGGCTGGCCCTATTGATGGAAAATCCTTTCCATCACTTTTGGACTGAGAGACCACCCGTGAGGTAGGAGAATACACCTGCTTAGTTTGTCTGCTATCACAATGGAATTCCCTGGAATGGGCATTACTATCAGAAAGCAATTATCATAAAAATAATGCCACACTCTGAGAGATTCTTGACAAAGGGGGTTAGGATTTGATTCCTCCCTGTTTGTTGATGTGCCAAACTACTGACATATTGCCCATTTGAGTAGCAATTGTTCCTGAAGGGAGAGCAGTCTGAAAGGCTTGCAATGCTAAAAGCACTGCCCTTAGCTCCAGTACACTGATATGCAAGTTGGCCTCTGTGGGAGACCAAGTGCCCTGGACAGTCTTTCCCAGATAATGCCCCCCCTAACCCATCTGGGAGGGTTCCACGTTCACTATGGCTTGGGGTTGTGATGGGACAAGGAAACAACCTAGAAGAATGCCTTCGGAATGCATCCACCAAGCTAAATCTTTTCTGCAAAGATTGGTGATCAAAATTAGGTCTGACATGGGGTGGTGTAACACTGACCATTAAGACACTAGCAACCGCAGTAGAATCCTCATGTGGTATCTTGCTAAGGGAACTAGAGTTATAGCTGCAGCCATGGAGCCCAGTGCTTGAAGGACTAGGCAAGCGGTTACGTTTCTGTTGCAGATTAGCTTCTGTATCTGAACTCTGATTTTCTGTAATCTCACAAGGGGAAGAGAAGCTATGGAAGTATGAGTATTTAGAAAGGCTCCTATAAACTCTAAAGTTTGAGTTGGCATCAATTTCAATTTTTCGTAATTTACAGTTATTCCCTGATAACAGCATACATGAAGTACATGGTCTTTTGCTTCTATCAACTGATGCCTGGTCAGAGCAGTAATGAGCCAATTGTCTAGATAAGGAAACACTTGTAATCCCTGTAGTCTCAAGTGAGCTGCTACTATTGCCATACACTTGGTGAGCATCCTGGAGGCTGTGGTGAGACCAAAGTGAAGAATTCTGAATTGAAAGTCACTGGCTCCCAGCCAGAAGCAGAGGTGTCTTCTGGATCATTTGTCCATCTTTATATGGTAATACACATCCTGAAGATCTATTGAGCACATCCAATTGTCTTTTTCCAAAAATGGAAGAATGGACAGTACTGTGACTTTCTGGAACTTGGTTTGGTGAACTGATTTGTTCAGTACACTTGGATCCAAAATGAGTCTCCAGTCCCCCTGTTTTTTTGGCACTAAAAAGAATCTTGAGCAAATTCTGGACTCTATCTGGTCTGCTGAGACTTTGTGGATTACTTTTTTTTCTAGCAGTTTTTGGATTTTTAGAACTGCTTCTTCCCTCTGATTGGGTGGAACATAGGGTATTTTCTTGCATATGGGAGGAGGAAGAGAAAAGGGACTTGTATAGCATCTGGCTATGATCCTGTGCATTCAAGTATCCAATGTTATTTGTAGCCAGGCATTTTGGTGCAGGGATAAATGTCCCCTGACTGCCTCCAGAGGAAGACAATCGAGCTTACACTCAGGAGCACTGGAAGGGTTTACCAGAGAAAGAATCCTAAAACCCTGGTTCTGTGGGCCACCTCTGCAAAACAGGTGGCATCTTCCATTAAGTTCCCCCCTTTGCCCCTGGGGGATCTACCTCCACGTGCATCCTGAAAAGGCCCTTGGGAATTTTTGAACCACATTTTCCCACTACCTTTCTGATTCCTGGAAAAAGATTGTTGAGGAGTGGAAAAACATATGCCCACAGCAGAAAGGGTCAGTCCATCTTTCTCACACCTGGATAATGTTTCTTTAACTTTTGGGCCAAACAGGGATGATCCATCAAAGGGTGCATTGACGAATGAAGGTTTAAATAGCTCTGCAATGTCACATAGGCATATCCAGGAGTGTCTCCTAATAACAACACCTGAACCTGCTGCTCTGGTGGTCCCTTCAGCTGCATCAGCAATGAGTCTCATGGATAAATTAGACACAGACTCCAAAGGAAGAGGAAGAAGGAGATTATGCACCAGTTTTACTTCTACCTTTTCCAGAACCAAATATGGCATCAATAAAAGCAGATGGGATAAGACCCTTCAAGATTATTTTTTCTTTCTACTAAGGCCCTGTGGCTAAAAGAATGGCATACTGATTGAGTAGGTCTCTTCAAGATAGAGGGGTCCCAACAGTACAGACATAGTAAGTGTGTGTCAGAAAACGGTATTTTGTGCCCACATTTCTGGCATCTCTTAAAAAAGCAGAAGAGGCTTTAGGTTTATCAGCCATGTCTTGCTCCATAAAAAAAAAAAAAAAAAAAAAAAAAAGAATGGCAAGCAGGCCACACCCTCACACAAACTCTCACCAAAGAAGCAGAAGAAGAAAAATTACTAAAAACCTACTTTTACTTATTTACTTATTTTGAGAAAAAAGGAAAGCTACACAAAGAGAAAAAAGTATCAACAATGATGGTCATGAATATGCACGTATTACAGAGGAAAGATACGAGGAAGTATGGAAAAGTTCAGGAGAGGTCTGTTCAAGAATTTACAGAAGGTAAGGGAGCTGAAACAGACTACTAAATAGTCAAAATGCGGGAACAAAATATAAACTTTTACTTAGCTTGCTCAAGAATAATGACAACCACATCTGTCACGAAAGGTGGTAAACGAGATCTGAGGTATCAGGGAGAGGAGCAGTGTGGGTAAGGGTTAGGCTTGAGAGTTGTTGGCTTCCACGAGCTATAGTAATGGCCGCGTCAGTTCAGATGCTTGGAACTGAACCCAAATGTCAAGGATAAAATGAAAACTGACATCATCAAATCATTTATTTTTTGCTTTCCTTTCCTAGACTGATGATGCTGCTTTAGTAAAGTGCTATAAACTACTGCTGCAGTGATATGCAGTTACGGTTAACAAATTAAGGGATAAAACACTGTCGTGAGCAACTTCCGAGCACACCTAAACAGCCACCCTTGCTTTGTGGAATAAAACTACTTCAGTGTTTGGCTATGTACTTATTTACCTAGGTAAATGAAACTGGCTACATCAGACTATCTTCCACCACAACAGTGTATGCACACACCTGCACACTTTTATACATTACCAGTTTACTTCATCCACTGTTTTCTGTATTTTTATGTAGTTTTTCTTCTGGTTTTCATTATATAAACATTTGGGGGGGGGGCTGCAAACACGAAAAAGTACAGTTTTGTACCTACCATAAATGTAGATGTTCGAAGATCCACATTGCTGCAGTCCTAACACTTGGGTAGTCCGCTGTCCCAGTCGGCCCAAATACCAAAGTATAAGGCTGATGTCTGTCAAGGCGCATTTGTCTGACATCAGGACGTCAGGGTACAAATGCGCATGACCGACGTCATATCCTCAGTCTTTTCTTGCCCCAGATGTCAGAAGACCCTAAAAGATAAGGCCAAAACCAAAACACCAAACACTCCTGTACCTAATATATGTACAATATATACAAATTTACAAAAATAGAACCCCACCCACACAACCACCCCTAAACACAGAGGGGAAGGAGGGAGAATTGGACTGCAGCAATGTGGATCTTGAACATCTACATTTATGGTAGGTACAAAACTGTACTATGTTCTTCATCTCACATTGCTGCAGTCCTAACACTTGGGTAGAATCCCAAAGCAGAGGTAAGGGAGGATGGCTAAACTATAATGAAGCAGGAGCTGCCAAAATGACCTGCAACACAGCAGTGGCAAAACCAGCCCTGGATTTAGAATAGAGAGGAAGGTGGTAATGCTTGGAGAAAGTATGCACTGAACTCCAAGTAGCTGCCTCCAAAATATCCTTAGTTGCCACCCCTTAGAAATGCTGTTGAAGTGGCAGTAGCCCTAGTGGAATGAGGCCTAATCCCAGCTGGAATCTCCTTGCCATGATGGGAATAACAGAATGCAATGCAAAACCCAATCCACTTAGATATAGTTTGTTTTGACACAGGCTTGCCCTGAGAACTCAAAGCAAAAGAAACAAACAACTGCTGAGACTGCCTAAAATCCTAGTCCTGCTTAAATAATAACGCAACTGCCTGTGTACATCTAAAGTGTGCAAAATCTTTTCCCCTATTTTGGGGATCTGCATAAAAGTAGGCAAATGAATAGTTTGGTTTAAAGCCACACTAGAAACCACCTTAGGCATAAAGGAAGGATTAGTACGTAATGATACCCTATCCTTATGGAAAATCAAAAAGGCTCAACCGCCATAAGGGCCTGCAATTCAGAAACCCTTCTTGCAGAAGTAATGGCCAACAAAAAGCAGTCTTCCATGACAAGTATTTCAATTCAGCAGTAGCCGTGAGGCTCAAAAGGTTGTAGAGTAAGTTTCTCCAACACAAAATTGAGGTCCCAAGCAGGAGTAGGAGCTCTATTGGGGGTCTTATATTCTTTGCCCTCTAAGAAATTGCTTGAACAAAGGATGAGAAAACAATGGTGTCACAATCATAGTGAGCTGAAATTGCTGCAGCATGAATCTTAATGGAAGAGAAAGACAAACCTTTGTCCAATAACTCAGTAAGATATTGAAGAGCCACACTCAAATTAGGCTCAGAAACATCCAAATCCTTTGCTGCACTCCAAAATAAAAATCTCTTCCATTTTCTGCATACACTTTACGTGTACTAGGTCTTCTGGCTTCCATAATCACATTCAAAACTTGTTGAGGAAGTTGAGACCTGCTGTGGTTCAAAACAGAATATGCCAGGCTGTTAGATGAAGAGAGTGAAGCTTGACATTGAGTAGATGACCGTCCCTCTGAGACAAAGGTGTGGAATTAAAGGTAAAGGCCATGGAGGCTTCCTTACCAGATTCCTCAGTAATGGGTACCAGTGTTGCCGAGGCCAATCTGGAGCTATCAAAATCATCCTTGGCTTGTCTTGTCTGACCTTTAGGAGTACCTTTGGGAGGAGAGGCAGAGGTGGAAAGGCATACACATGAAGATTTTCCCAACTGAACGAAAGAGCATCCACTTTCCAAGCTGTGTGATGAAACCTTTGTGCAAAACTTTGGCAGCTGGTGGTTTAGTGGAGAAGCGAACAGATCTATGTCTGGAGTTCCCCATGACACTGTCAATTTTCGAAATACATGAAGATCCAGTTTCCACTCGTGGGGATCCATGATTTGCCTGCTTAACACATCTGCTAAGGAGTTCTGTGCTCCTGGCAGAAACCTTGCCTCAAGATTTAGCTGCAAGCTGAGCGCAGTCTCCCACAAAATCATTGCTTGCCTGCATAGAGGATAAGAATGTGTTCCCCCTTGCTTGTTGATGTACCACATGACAGTTGTGTTGTCTGTTAGAATCAACACCTGCCCTGGAAGAAGTAACTCCTTGAAAGCCATTAATGCAAACTGGACTGCTAACATCTCCTTCATGTTGATATGTAGATGCTGTAGTCTGGCAGGCCACTTGTCTTGTATCCACTTTCCATTCAGATGAGCTCCCCAAGCTATGTCTGAGACATCTGTCGTTAGAATCTGACTCGCCTCTGGCCGGGTCACAGAGAGTCCCTTGTTTAGGTGACATTCCTGAGCCCACCACAAAAATTCCTTTTGAATGCAAGGTATTATTGGAATGACAGTGTCCAAATCCTGGCAGTGCTGTGTCCATACATTTTTTAGATACCATTGCAGCTTCCTCATATGCAGTTTGGCATTGGGAAGCACCAGAATACAAGATGCCATGAACCCTAAGGCTCGAAGGACTGTCCTTGCAGTCAGCCCGGACTGAAGAGATAGTTGATGGAAGTAAAGGGAAAGATTCTTTTGTTTGTCCGGGGTTAAAAGGCCATCTGGGCTGCTGTATTCAGTCTCACACCCAGAAAGCACATGTCTTGAGAGGGTACTAGACTGGACTTTATTTCGTTCACAGAATACCCCAGGCATCTTAGCACTGCTATCACATATTCCAGATGCTGAAGAAGCTCGTCCTTTTCTTGAGCCAGAATCAGACAGTTGTCCAAGTAAGGATAGATTTGTATTCCTTTTAGCCTGAAGAAAGCTATGACTGGAGCCAGAACTTTTGTGAATACTCTGGGCAGTAGATAAGCCAAAGGGCAATGCAGAGAACTGATAATGGGAATTCCCAGCTCGAAACGCAGATACTTCCTGCAACTGAGTCTGATAGGCACATGAAGGTAAGCCTCCTTGAGATCTAAAGTTACCATCCAGTGATCTTTGCCCAGCAGAGGTAAAAGCTGTTGTAACGTTAACATTTTGAACTTGGGAATGTCCAGATAAGTGTTGAGGATAGACAAATCCAAAATTGGTCTCCACGTGTTCCCCTTTTTTGGTACTAGGAACAGGCGAGAATAAAATCCTAGGCCCCTTTCTGGCACAGGAACCGGCTGAATGGCCCCTATCTGGAGTAACAGAGAAATTTGCTTGTGAGCCTCTTTTCTTTGTATAGGAGGAATGTCTGGCATGCCTTTGAAAGGAGGCAAGGTATGGAAATAAAACCTGTAACCGTGGTGAACGATATCCAATACCCATCTGTCTTGGGTAATAACACTCCAATTTTCTTTGAACAGTGCCAGCCTTCCTCCCAAAGGTGCTGCCAGACGAGAAGGCTCTGGCAGCTGAAAAGGCAGGTCATTGGGTCTGCTTATGAAAGGACTGACCCCTGCCCTCACCAGAAGACTGGGCAGGTGAACTCCCTGTTCTAGGCCTAAAAGAACCTTGAGCTCTGCCCCTACCACGTCTAGATCTACCCCTAGACTGGGAATCATAAGAAGGATATGTCCACCCCTTAGTAGGCCAATTTCTACTAAACTTCGGAGGCTGAACCTGCAAAAAATCTTTAACAGTCTGCATAGTCTTAGCCTTGTCCTCCATTGTCTTTAAAACTGTTTCCACAGGCGAACCAAATAACACATCAGATTGTAAAGGAGCATCTAAAATCCTTGTCTTTACATGCTCAGCTAAATTCTGATCCCTCAGCCAGGCGTGCCTGCGAAGAACAGAACCAGTGGCTGCCACCCTCGAAGAGGCCTGTACAGCATCAAAACCACATTGCAAGGAATGCTTACCCACCTGTTCAGAAACATGAACTAAATCCTGCAACTCTTTACACTCAATACCTTCCACCAGAGCATCTACCTTAGACTTCAATTGTGAAAGGAGATAATTTTGGTATTTCAACATGTGAAACTGGCAATTCAAAGCCCTCATGGCTAAAGTGGAAGAAGTATACACCTTCTTTCCCCATCTATCCAAAGCCCTTGCCTCTTTATCAGAAGGAACAGGATTTTTAACAACAGAAGACTTAACACCTTTAGGGCCCTGAGAAACAGTTTCTGGGTCTGCCCTAGGACTCTTAAAAAGATACTTAAGAGCTTCAGGCACCCTATAATACCTATCCGGTTTAACTGGGGCAGGAGGCAAAGAATCAGGGTTCAGGGAAGCCTCTGCAAAAACATCTTCTACCACATCCAGAACAGGAGGTATAGCCAACGGCCTATGCTGGGGTAGAAACAAAATTCCTAAGCCTTTTCCTGGAATCAGAGAAATCTTGACCTTCCCATTTAAAATGCTCCCTCATGGAATGAAGAGTCTCTGAAAAGAAAAATCCTCAGGAGGAGAAGCCGAAGGAGTAGAATCATCTACATCAGAATCAGAATAAGGAGGATACTCCTGCAAGTCTTCAGCCAAGACTCAGAAGCCTCGAACACTGCTCAAAACTCTCAAGCTCAGGTTCCACCCTAGGCCTCTTATCAGGGGCATAGAACCTCTAATCATAGTAATCAAATCTTCTGCCATTTTAAGCATATGTTTCTTAGGCAGAGACCCTGAAGAACTAGGGGAGACCCCACTGAAGTTAACCCTGGCCTGCCTCTAGAAGAAGCCTTGGAAACAGAAGGGAGGGCCTAACCACCTTAGGAAGGGAGGGAGAACAGCTACCTGAGAAGCCCCTTCAGCCTGGCCTACCTCCTGAGAGGACACATCTTGTAACAGTAAAGTCTCTCCCTGAGAATCCAAAGGAACTTCTGGTAGAACCACCAGCTCCACCGAGCCCTCTAAAGAACCGACGTCCGGGACAGACGGTTCTTCCAACCTAGGCTTTGCTGCTTTGTCCTTGCGCTTTTTAGACAAAGCGGGCATCGGAGCATCCAACGGCATGTTGTAATTACAACGCTTCCCAAAAACTAACCTGGCACAATCTAATCTTCTCTTAATAGTGCGTTTGTTAAATCTAGCACAAGAGCGACAGCCAACAACGTCGTGCTCAGGCCCTAAGCAAGGTATACACAAGGTATGGTAATCCCTATGAGGTATCTGTTTCCCACAAGAAATACAGTTATTCACTTTTTCTGACATCCGGTTAAATACTGAGGCAAGAAAAAAAAAAATATTCCCAACGGGTACTTAGCCAACTTTGATTCGGTCTGAAACTCCGACTTCAGAAAATTTCAGAACGCCAACCTGCACTCGCAATACTGCTTCTGCATCGGACCATGCGGCAAAAAAGACTGAGGATATGACGTCGGTCATGCGCATTTGTACCCTGACGTCCTGATGTCAGACAAATGCGCCTTGACAGACGTCAGCCTTATACTTTGGTATTCGGGCCGACTGGGACAGCGGACTACCCAAGTGTTAGGACTGCAGCAATGTGAGATGAAGAACATCTGTCATGACAGATGTTTTTTCACAACTGCAAAGCAGTGACATTTTCTTCTGAGCAGTAAATAACTTAGTTTTTATGCACAATAATACATATAGATGGATGCTTATTAGATATTACTACACATAATATATTTATATTTATAGAGTTCTAGTTGGATAATGTTTATGTTTAGATAGCTATGTGTGTTTTTCTGTTTTTTATTTTTTTCTCAACACTAGTGTTGGTAAGGTTGGAACTAGACAGAATCCTGTGCTTGTTCAGTTTTTTTACATAGTTTTACTATGGCACCATGAGCTTTTACTGGACCTTCAGTAATACCTGCCCAGATTTTGGTTTGTAAGATGCTTACCTGTATGTTACGGGAATTAACTGCCAAGTGTTTCCATTTGGAACCATGTCCCTCTAATTACACTGTAGAGAAGACACAACTGTACTGGAAAGAAAAAAAGAGGCCCAACCCTCCCTTGTCCTGTGCCATAACTAATACAAGGCATCACACCTTCACAAAAAAACCTGGCATTACATTTTTGACTGCTTTCAAAAAAATGTCTAGGTGCTTTCCCAAGGAATGCCTGAAATCCATACAGGTACAAAGGCAGTATAAAGTAAGAAACGGATAGCACTGCCTGATCTATGTCCACTGGAAGCATTTTTCATCTATTTACTTCCCTCTTAACTGTATCCAGTATTTTTCTGTCCATGGAATGTGCCTTGAAGCTTTGTCTGGCTGTTATATTCTTAGCAGGATATAACCCATATAGCTAAGGCTACTGCAGCACTGATCAATATGATGAACATATACAGGCTACAGTGAAGATGTGCTTTGGCCGAAAATGCAAAATTCCATGAAAATGTCACACTTTTACAGTGCTGACATGGTCCAGACTCTGGGATGTTATGTTATTTCTGCAAAGTAACAAAATACAATGAAAAAAGGAAGTCTATCACATTAATGTCTCTGTAGGTTTAATAATGGCTCTTATCAATACATAGCTATGGTTCTGAAACAATCTCACATTTTCCAGTAAACATTTCGGACAGCAAATCTGGATACTCACTTATAAACTGTACTTAGGTTGTGTTTTTAGGAACTGCTTTAATGCTAAAACTGCATCCTGAGTTTTACATTTCTCATTTATGATGTCTTTCTTCTGTTAGAGCATTTTAAATCCTTTAAAATATCCGTTTAGGGACAAATAAATATTGGTTTTACTTTTGGTGTTACAAAAGCAATATAGTTATGATTTTAGGCACTGTGACAAAAAAGTGAACACAGGATAACATAAATCAAATCTGATATCTGCAGTACCCATGCTTTGAAACTTTAATAGTAATGTATAATTCTGAAAGCCAACACATGAGCTGTGCCTTCACTTCATTCATTACATACCACGATAGTATCCAATTCTTTCACATATTAACTATCCCACTATCATATACCACACATCTGATACGGTCTTCCTCCAGAAAATGTATTGAGATTATAGAAATCATCTAAGAATACAAAACTGCATCTCTACCCCCAACTCCAGGACCATTTTCAGGCACTACTTGGGCCGCATGGCAGATAACAATAGAGTAAGTGAAGTAACATAATTTAAATTATATACAAAAAAAAATCAAGGGGAGAAGAGGAAGGAAAAAAGGTAACTATAAGAAAAACAATTTATTTTCTTAACAATTTCTATGAAACTTTTCACGATGTAAATTGCACTTTTTTATACTGAAGTATTTTACTTGTTCTTGTATGTGATAAAGTTATTTATTTTAGCCCTTTTTTATTCCTCTTTTCTTTCTTCTTTTTTGGTATTAAGAAATGTAGGCAATACAGAGCAAAAACAAAAGAAAAAAGCTGGTATGTTTTTGCTCAATTTTACATTGGTGAACGTTTGGATTAAGTCCCTTGACTTAATCAAATAAATTTTAAGTGGAAACAGGTAAATATGAGAACACTAAATATAATGAAGTTTTCCTTTAGCAATAAATGTTTCAGCTTGTCTTTCAGGCCGCAGCAGAACAATACATTTTTCTTCTCTTACTTTTCCATGCAGGCAAGTTGATATTAGGGCAATAAATTACACCAAGTCATCAAATCCCTATCAGACAGGATCCTAATATCAGACCCTAGCAAATACACCACCACATGTACCATGTCTATCTGTCTCAGTGATCATCCCCTAATCTATACAACCAGACATCTCACACAGCCACTTAAACAGCATGTTTATAAAACAACACACAATCTTTCCACGTTTAACCCAGAAATGTTCATTACTACCTCATCCTCTATTAATTGGAAGTTCCTAAAAATCCTCCCCTTAGATGATGCTGTAAATGAATTCAGTACAGCTTTCATGAATATCCTGAATAGCCTTTTACCTCCTAAAAGGAAGAAACTAAAAACAAACAATGCAATTTGGCTATCCAAAAAGAGTAAAATTCTAATGCAGGAAAGAGAAAAACATGGAAAGAATGGCAGAGATATAAAACACCACAATATCTTGAAAACTTCAGAATGCTTTGCAATTGTACTAAAAATCAAATTAATGAAGACAAACGAAAATGTAACATACTAACTCTCAGAATAATAGTAAACACAACCCTAAAAAATTCTGGACAGCCATAAAAGAAATCTTACATCCGGCCATAAATTCAACCCTAACCTCTCTCCCAGTAACTCATCTATCAAAATAGTAATACATTTTAACTTTTATTTCATGGTATACCATCTCTAACCAAAGAATGCTCAACATCTAATCCTAACCCTGCCAAGCAGCCATGCATCACCACATCCACTTTCACCTTCACACCTGTGCCTACATCTAATATAAAACTACTCAAACTCAAACCATGTTCAACTTCATCTGATAACCTTCCAAGCCAGTACCTTGAAACAGCAGCTGATAGCACTGCCTATCCTGTCTCAATCTTTATAAATAGGTCAGTCCAGGAATCCCATATTCCCTCTTTATGTAAAAGGTCACACATTATCCCTCTGCACAAAGGAGGAAATTCAACAGACATTACTAACTTTACCTGTAGCAATCCTATCTCAAACAATTGCTAAACTATCTCCTGCAGGAAGAAATCCTATATACTACCACTGCACTTCTAACCTATGTAGATACTATCAAAAAAGCTAGAGATAATGGCAAACTAGTCTCCTCCTTATTTCTAGACTTGTCTAAAGCCTTCAACACAGTTTGTCACAGCAAACTTTTACAACAAATTCCTTAATTAGGTCTCTCCCAGTCCACCCTTCTATGGTTCAAAAGCTACCTATCCAATAGATATCAGTCAGTAAAATGGCACTCCATACTCTCTTCATACATCCTGATCACCATCAGTGTGCCACAAGGCTCTATCCTTGGTCTCCTCCTCTTTAACATTCTCATCAACACCATCCATACATCCAAACAACAGGCCTCCCTAATATGGTACACAGATGACTCCACACTTATTTGCACACCTAACAACATGGCATTCTTCCAAAACAAATTCTCAGGAAGCTTTAACAGCAACTGAAACCTGTCTTTGTAACTCATAACACATGCTCAACCCTAAAATCAAACTACTACTTTTTCTCCCAGATCCCTCTCTCATAAAAAAAATAAAGTCTTCTCTCTTAATAATACAACCAATGAAGTCACTTCTCATAGCAAATTATTAGGGATGACACTGAATGATAATCTTAAATTCAACCTGCATATACAAAACTGCACAAGAAAACTCATCAAAAACTAGGGATGTTTTATAGTGCCCAAAACCTTCTCACAGACTCAACTAAATCTATACTTGTCGCTACTTATCTCCTTCCTGCGTGTCTTTATGCACTCCCATCCTTAATGACCTTCAGGCATCACAAAAAAACAAAACTTGGACAATGCTATAACAAACCTGTTAAATTTGTAGCAAACATCCCTTTCAAAACCCACCACTGTATAGCACTAAAAAGCCTAAATTGGTTAGAACTACCCTATCAATTAACATATACATAGCTTCTTACAACCTATAAAATTATCCAGAATCCATCTGTTTGTCCATCATAGCATTCTACACCACTATGTTCCCAGTCGGTCATTACAATCCAATGACCAAAAACTCCTGTCTGTCAACAACCTTATCAAATCTGTTGTGCATTGTCTTTCCCCATACCACGTTGCCAAGGCCTGGAACTTCTTACCTATATCCATCAAGTCAATAACCTCCCTCCCATCTTTCAAAAACACTCTGAAAAACTTCCTAGCCAAAAGCTGTCTCTGTTCTTGCTCAAAACCAGGATAAACTATATCCCTAAATGTTAAGAAATACTTATTCATACCTTACATCTCCTTACTTTCCTTCCTTCAGTCACTTCCTTACTTCTATCAGTTTCTCTCCCTAGCTCTCTCTCTCTAAATATGCCATAAGCCTGCTTTTCTCACACTTCATATTGCAAGTCCTGTTTGTATTACACAAACTTACCTTTAATTTCTCTATAAACTGGCTAAAATTTCTCTACCTATTAAATCATTGTCAAACAACTATTTATTTTTAGCAATATTTTCAAATGTCTAATTTGGTATAATTACTTAAACTGTAGTTATTTTTATTATTTTTAAAGACTGTAAAATTATTGTTTTAAGATGTATAATACTTTGGAGATTTTTTCCCCAGGCCTTCGCTGAAAATGGGCTCCTACCCAGCTGGATTTCCACGTTTATCAAATGTCAATAAATAAATTAAAGACAGAACATTGGTTTCGTCTTTGCTAAAAGTTAATGATTTCTGAAAGTATGGAAGTGGTTTTCATATCCAGAGGAGATGGAACAGAGGAGATGGAATAAAGATAAAAAAGAACAGACACCAATTTGTGTAAGTAGAAGCACAGGCAATAGCATCCATCTTAGCATGGATTACCTCAATTCAATTTCAGGTTATCTAGGGCCTGTGTTATCAGCTGATGTACATAGATCGTATATATGTGTGTGTGTGTGTGTGTGTGATGTGCATAGATAATGTACATAGTTATGTGTGTTTGCATTAAGTTAGTAAGTTCTAAGGGTGTGTTTGTTTCAGAGTTTTTTTTTATTAAAACAAAAAGTCTTGTACAATACAACACAGGTTTCAATGTTTATGGTAAGAAAACACCATATAAAGGATTATCCTGCCAAACATTAATGGGTACATATATCAAAAAAGCTGGAATTAGACATTTAAAAAAGCTGCCATATATAACATGTGGAAATAATGACTTGCTACCATAATGGCTATACTTTCTATATTACCTTGGAATGTCAATGGTCTCACAGGTATAGACAAAAAGGAAAGATTACTTAATTATACTAAGAAATGCATAATGCAAACAGCAGTGCTATAGGAGGCACTTTTGGAAAGATATGAGCAAGTGAATTTGATAAAGAAAGGATTTCATGACGGATATTCTGTGGAATATCAGTAACAAAGGAAAAGATGAGTACTTATATTAATTGCTAGAGGAGCTGCAGTGTAACAAAAAGGGAAAAAGGATAACAATGGCAGACTTGTAGTAGTAAGGGGCTACTGGCAAGCGATGAGGATTATACTGGGATGCATGCATATTCCACCTAAAACTGCAGTTTCAGAGTTTACAAAATTGGGAGAAATAATCTGCGTTCAACAGGGAATATTTCTTATAAGTAGGGGACTGGAATTTGATTTGCAATAATGATAATGTATCTGGGAGGGTCTAGAAGGGAAAATATAACAAAAGAGGCTAGATTTCTGAAGTAATTTATGAAAATATTTAGTATGAAAGACATGAATTTAGTAGCAGGAACTCAAACAGAAGTTACCCATTATTCAACAAAGTACAATAACTAGGCTAGACTTAATAGAAATTATATTTTACAGGAACACAGCCATTTAATTGAAAACTTTGAGATACATCTAATAACTATTTCAGATCATGCATCAGTAATTACTAAGATAACAATGCAGGGTAATGAAGAAAAGATGAGACACTGGTGCTTCTCCACCTACCTGTTAAAAATAAAGGAATGAATGGATAGTAGAAATTATCCAGGAGTTATTATGGAGGATCTTAAGTACTCCTGAAGTTGTAGCTAGTGAGTGGGATAAAATGAAAGTGGAGTTTAAAAACATGGTAGCAATAAAGGAAAAAGATCTGGTTAAGATGTAATCATTATTTAGAGGGACTGACACATTTTAAAATATTACAAAATAAGAGAAATCTCACAGAAGAAGAGGAGGTGCAATTGCAGAGTGCTACAGAGAATATAAGGGGCAACCTGGATAATATGTAAGAGTTTAGAATGACTGCTGTTAACTGTTTTTTTGATAATAATTCCACAGCACAAGAACTTCTAGCAGAATGACATAGGCAACAGAAAGTAGAAGGGTATGTTGCCAAACTTGGGGAGCCTATAACAAGAAAAATAACCAAGGAGTCTGCAGAGGCAATAGATATATTTTGGAAAATGTATGAAACTCTGTATAAAGCAGGGGGGGGGAGTAAAAAAAGTACAAATGGAAATATTTCTATAAAACTTAAATATTCTATAGTTAGAGGTAGATGATGCTCAAAAGCTAACAGTTAAGATGGGAGGAGAGCAGATAAAAATGTTAATTTATAACTAATCTGCAGGAAAGTCTCCAGGAATAGATGGTATTCTGGTGGAAGCTTGGAAGTTATGAGTGAAGAAACTGATAAAGATCTGGAAGGTTGTGTTTAACAGTATTCTAAAATGAAGGGAGGCACCAACATCCTGGAAAAAGTTGTGGTGGCTGCAATAACTAGAGATAGTAAAGACCCATCTGATCCAGCTTCATATAGGCACACTTCAATTCTAAACCATGATTATAAAGTATTTTTGTCTATAATGGCTAAAATAATGGCAAAGGAGATGCCAAAATTGATAGACATGGATCAATGTGATTTTGTGGAGGGGAGGTAAATATTTGACAACATTAATAGAACAATAATGTTTCAGAAGAAGCAGAATGTAAGAACATTTTGCTGTTACTGGTGGGTTCTGATACACACAAAGCATTTGACAGGGTAAGCTGGAATTGTATGAGTAGGACAATGGAAGCATTTGCATTTCCCTTTACAATATTAAGGTTAATTAGAAGGATAAATGGGGATATCCGCGGTGATGGTGCTGCGGTAGTGTTGTCGCCTCAAAGTAAAATGCTGTCCGGTTCGATTCTCAGCTACAGCGTCTTCTGCATGCAGACATGCATGAATGGGCGTACCTTTGTTGAAGGTTGTGCGTCAGGACTGGTAACTCGGCACGTAAAAATCAACTACCAATCATTAGCGGACCGGAGTTCCGCTGTGGCGACCCCTAACCGGGAAAAGCCGAAAGACACAACAAGAAGGATAAATGAGGGATCAGAAGGAAAATTTAAAGTAGGAGGGTATCTGTCTGATAAGTTGTGTCTAAACAGAGGAACAAGGCCGGGGTGTCCTCTTTCCCCTTTGTTATTTGTTTTACATTTAGAACCACTAGCAAAGAAAATAAGGGACTCAGAAATTTAAGGTTATAATTGGTATGGTGTTGAAGAATAGTTGGCTTTATGTGCAGATTATATCATTTTGTACCTGATGGAACCAGAAAGGGACATCACAGTGTTGTGGACTATTCTGAAACACTTCAGGTCTTTTAGGGATATAAAATTAATGAAAATAAAACAAAGACTATAGCTACGGACTATGTACCTACACATAAAATGATCCAACAATACCCATATTTATGAGGACATAATAGGATGAAGTATTTAGGTGCATGACTTGAAAAGGATTCACTTATGGCAACTAAGGATATGTGGAAAGAGACTAGGCAAAAAGGTGGTGCAGGAACTGAGAAGCCGGAGGCTGTTGCCTATGGATGTAGATAACAAGATACAAGCAGTAAAAATTTTTAGTCACTTTAGTTTTATGCACACGTCAGGCAAATTTTTATCAACCACAGGAGAAGGTCTGGACAGTAATTAACAGAGTTGATGGATTTTATTTGGGAGGGTAAGAGGGCGAAAGTCAAGTGGGATAAGTTGATCCTCCCAACAGAACAAGGAGGTTTGGGATTACCTGATTTGAAGGGATATTTTGGAGCTAAACAATTAAGGCTCTTACATATAACACAATAAGAAAGCTGCAGTTCAGGGTGGAAAGGGGTGACAGTGAAGTGGAGGGGTGATTTAAGAAGTAGGGAAAGAATGGGATATTGGACGCAAATCTTTAAGGAGAATAGCAGGAGTCATACACAACACTGTATTCATAAAGTAGCAGAAAGTAGGCTGAGAACCAAGTCAACATGGGAATGTAGACTGGAGATTCTGCCAATGTGATATAACTGCAATTAGGGGTACAGAGAACAGACAAGAGGGGGCTGGAATTTACTGGAGGAAGCTGGCAAAGGAACCAAGGGATTGGGAACAAATTAGGGAACGAAAGGTAATAGAATGGGAAGAGGCCAGGAAGGCATTTAGATTGCAGGTTAGTAACTGTATTCCATATCAAGGACTAATATCGGAGTATAGACAAAGAGAAGACAATAGGGGGATCCTAAATAAAGACATGCACTGGTTGAGTTTTTAACTGAACCTAGAACAGAAGCTGTTGTTAAAAAAGGGATAATCGGTGGGGCATGTAAAATATTTCACAATAACTGTGGGAACTGGTTAGGGAAGTTCTGAGGAAATTAGGAAGGGACACTGGATATGCAGTTCACAAAGAAACAATGGCATGACATATGTATGGCTTCCAAATATGCAACAGAGTCCAGAAGTGTTAGGATTTTTCCTGGAAGTGTTTGCATAGATACATCTATACCACAAGCCTAGTCCAAAGAATTTTTCCTCAGACAGATGGCAAATGGATGTATGATGTGGAAGAATGAGGAAACTGGGAACATATGTTTTGAGAGTGTAATGAGTTGGCAGACTTTAAAAATTCTCTACAGAGTACTTTGTCAGGAATACTGAGTCAGCAAATGACTGTAACTAAAGAAATTATTTTTCTGAGCTGGGATACAGGACTGAATTCCTAGACATAGTAAGGCCTTGTTAAGTTTAACTCTACTGGCTGCCAAAAAAACAACTGCTAGAAAATGGAAATCCAAATCTAAACCAGTTATACTTGAATAAGTGAACACTGTAACATAGGTAAAAGAACAGGAAATGGGATCTTTAGAAAAGGTTAGGAGTAAATGACGTGAAGAAATAGAAACTGTGGGGCACAATACACACAGAAAAATGTTTTGGAAGAGGAATGAGGTTGAAAAGAAGGCAGGAATTGAATAACTTATGTAATGTTCTTTATGTGATGTATAATGTTTTTAAATATAAAATTGTTAATATGGTTTGATTACTTTTATATAAATGAAAGCTTGCCAATGTCACAAGTGATAATTCAATAAAGGTGTTCAAAAAAATCAAAAGCTATTTACAGGCAAACACAATCACAGAACACATTTAGTATGCAAAAGTTGTCAACATGAAACAAAAGTGCAATAAGATGTCAAAAGGAAAGGAGATTTGTAATAGGAAGAAGGGGCATGAAAAGGGGAAATAGGTGATATAGATGTTAAGAAGGTTAGTAGCTGAAGAGGAACAATTTAATGAGGAAAAGTGCAGATGTGGCAGGAAAAGACCGTTAAGCAGTACAGGTGGCAAATGGAACAGAACAGCTGTACAGGACAAATATAAGAACTAAAGAAGGTAGAGAATTATACGCAGAGAAAGCTTACTCATGGTAGCCAAAACAGTGACACTGTGAAGTTTGCCACAAGTGCTTCTGAAAGCATTTTTGAAAGTCTATACTTCTGATTTCTTATGGAATTCTGTCCCAGAATGTTGGAGCCAATTAAGGAAAAGCTTTTACAGCTGCAGACAAAGAATATGGAAGTATGTGTAGGAGATTGTTCTTCAGAGAATATACAACATCTCTAAACTACATAAACTTGCCTAAAGGTGGGCTGTAATGGTCATTTAGTAGCTTGTAGGAGAGGATACTGAGAAGAAGAGACTGTTGTGAACAGTAAGCTATGCAGATTTATTGACAGAATGTTAGTGGTGCTTTGCGTATTGCTTAAGGTGCACAAATGTGAACATTTTATGTTTATTTTTTTTAGGTATATCCAGGCTTTGTAACTGTCACCCCTGGGCTTCCAGATACTGGCCAAGGCTCTTGCCACTCCTATAGTGCCTTTTTTAGGTGGTGTTCCAAAGATCAATTTACCACCGTAACAGCTACAAACAAATGCAATCTGAGGGTCATGCTGCTCAACGCTAGAAGTCTAAATCTGGAAATGCACATGCACGAAGCACTCCTTAGAATGGAGAACATCAACATTTGTTCTGTAACAGAGACCTAGTTCAAGGCAGGAGAAAGCACCCATGCACTACCAGGCTATAATTCATTCCACACCTTTCGGCCCCAGAACTTGGACCGAAGCTCCAAAGGCGGTGGTGTTTCCATATTCATAAAGGATGTGCACACCTCCAGACTGGTAGTGCAACATAATGCATCAGAGATACTTCAGGTGCAGCTAACATTGGGTAAGACAGTGATTCAGGTTGTAGCCTGCTATAAGTTCCCAACAATGTCCCAAGACTCACACTCCACATTCCTAAGCACATTGGATAATATTAGGGTCTAACCTAACATTCTCATACTGGGTGACTTCAACTACCCCTCCACTTACTGGGAAAACTACTCATGTACCAAAACACTTGCCTAATGTTTCCTGGAATTAATTAATTAAAATGTCATGGACCAGTTTATTCTTACCCCCACTAGAGGTAGCAACATCTCTGACCTGGTCATTACTAACATGGGTGACTGTTACTCTACACCAATAGTTAACTTCTCCCTGGTTGGATCCGACCACAAACTAATCACCTTGGAAATCCACATCCCTCCCATCACACCCCTGCAAAGGTAACCACCATGAAAAACTTCTTCAAAGCTAACGTTGGGCTCCTAAAAACAGAGGTGGCTAACTTCATGGCACCCATACAAATGGAGAATAGCTGCATGACTGCCAAATCATACACCAATGCATTGTACAAAAACATACACAAATGCGTGGATCCCACCATATCCAATAGAACAATGCTCTCCTCCAAAAAAAGGAAGCCAATCTGGTGGTCCCCTGCCATAAACAAACTCTACAACAGAAGGGGAAAACTAATGCAGACTAAGGTGAAGTCCCAAGACTGGAAAAACTCCCTTATCAGCCTCAACAAAAAGTTGAGATCCCTCATCAAATCCTCTAAAGCTAGCTATGAAAACAGAATTGCAGCAGACAGTAAAGACAACCACAAGGCCCAAGGCCATCTATAGTTATGTAAAGAATCTCCATGGCAATACCCAATCTTTGCTCTGAGCTACTGCACAATGGTACCTCCTATACCGAGCCAACAGATATTGCCAATATACTGGCCGACGGATTCAGTGCCAACTTTACCCCCCCCCACCAAAGGACTAATCACAATAGCAGTAGATTGCCAGGCATCCAGTATTACTGCTGCGCAGGTTAAAACAGCACTGTCCAAGGCCAAGAATACAGCCTTCCATGGGACCTGACAATATCCCTGGCTGTGTTCTACATGAACTACAGAGTGAACTGGCACCTCACCTGTGTGCCCTGTTCAATCACAGCCTCAACTCAGGCTTTGTCCCTACCAAATGGCGCACTGCTACAGTCATCTCTCTCCACAAGGAGGGAGCAACTACAGACTCTGAGAACTATCGGCCCATTAGCCTGACAAGTCTGATTTGCAAAGCTATGGAAAGCATCATCATGGACCTAATAAACAAGGATATAGGGAATCTCCAAACTCTGGATCCCACACAGTTTGGTTGTGTGAAGAGTAGATCATGCCTGCTCAACTTGGTTGATTTCTTTGAGTCAGTCACCAGAGCTGTGGATGAAGGCAAGGTGGTTCATACAGCCTACCTTGATCTGGCCAAGGCATTTAATACCATTCCTGATTCAGGAATCATAGAAAAACTCACTAAGCTAGGCATAAACCCCTATATCACTAGGTGGGTTAAAAACTGGCTCACAGACAGAACCCACAGTGTGAAAGTAGCGGACTCCAAGTCAGACTGCTGACCAGTCACGAGTGGAGTCCCACAGGGTTCGGTCCTGGGTCCTCTCCTGTTTGGTATCTACTTCTCTGAAGTCCAGGCCAACACAAGGGGTCTCTGGCTGACAAAGTTTGCAGATGATTTCAAGTTGGGAGCTATTATTAACTCCCCAAGTGATGTTGACATCCTACAGAAAGGGCTCACTGAGACCAACGACTGGTGTCAGAACCATGGTCTTAAGCTCAATGCCAAAAAATGTGTCGTCATCCCCTTTCCAGTTCCCATGAATTATCACATCAATGTATTGAACACAGAAGGTGCTATAAGAGCTCTGGGAACACAGGTTGACAGCAGCATCACTTTTGACCACAACATTGCCACTGTGGTCAGAAAGTCCTATGTGACACATCTCATTACTAAGGGTTTTGCATCCAGGAAGGAAGAGGCCATTGCCTCCCTCTACTCCTCCCTCATTAGGCCAATCATCGAGTGCAATGCCCCATTTTGCATGTACCTCATTAGACACCTGCAACAACTGGAGATGCTGCAAAAGTACCTCACAAAGAGGATCCTAGGCATTAAATACTTGTCCTATATGGACAGACTCAAAAAACTCCAACTATGCTCTGTCTCGTATCGCCTGCTTAGAGGCACTCTCTGCTTGACATACAAGGCCATGTTTGATCCAGCTCTGTTAGAAATGCTACGTCTAAAGAAATCCCAATCCCTCCGCACCACACACTCCACTGACCTCAACTTCCTTACCACAATCAACAGAATGTGCTGGAGGGATAGGTTCATAACCCAGAGACTGCCTTTGATATGGAATAGACTTCCCATACATGTCAAACAGAGCACCTCAGTGGCCCTCTTCAACAGAAACCTTGATGAGTAGATGGGAAATAGAAAATTCATCCCGGGGATCACTCCAGTGGCTCTGTTCGACAGAGGCACTGGGAACTAAGGTCGGGTGGCACGATGTCAGGTTAATCCTATGGGCTAGGTTTGTAAAGGCTCCAGGGCCATTAGCTTAGTACACACCTATGAACCTATGACTTGTGGATGATGACAGACAATACACAATCAAGCTGTGGTACACAGACCCTAGTAGCAAGGGTTTGGCTAGTAGTCTTTGTTATCAGGTATGATATCCTGTACGCAACCTTAAGCTGTGAAAGAACCTTCTTGCTTTGTTACTTCAGATATCAGATGAAGGACAGAACAGCATTCAGAGTAAGGTCAATGTACTTTTATGGTATTACTACTAGGATGCAAGTGTTTCCACAGTCTGAAATGTGGATAGGCCGTGCACATGCAAGACTCTTATTTATACTAAATAAAATAATGTATGACTTTTCAGTGTTTACTGCAAGTCTATTATCAAGGATCCGGCTCTATAGTAGTTTAAAAATTACTTTGAAGGCTGGTGCTAAGGGTCTATATTAGTTCCGCAAAAGACGTATTCATCGAATACGTCTTCAGCGAACACCAGCCACTGAAATTCACTTCACTGAACTGCGTAATTTTTCCCACGGTTCGCAAAGACTTGGCCATCACCTCAACTTTGCCCTTTTCCCCACTGTAATGCAATCTTGGAGTTGGTATATATAGTTAGAGGCAATGTGGGGGGTGTGGAGGTGAAGCCCCCCCACTTGAGTGGATTTGATTTAGTCTGTTGTGTGTTCCAGACGGTTGGTGGGCCAAGTGTTTGCAAATCATGGGAAAAATTCCACATTTTGCTAAAGTGAATTTCGGTAGCTGGTGTTCGCTGATATATATATAGTTAGGGCCGATGTGGGCGGTGTGGAGCTGAAGCCCCCCACTTGAGTGGCTCTGATTTAGACTGTTGTGTTCCAGACGGTTGGTGGGTCAAGTGTTTGCAAATCATGGGAAAAATTCCACATTTCGTAAAAAAGTGAATTTCGGCGGCTGGTGTTCGCTGAAGACGTATTCGATGAATACATCTTTTATGGAATTAATATAGACCCGTGCTAATATCTTTATGGGAGGAGGTTGCCTTTGTGCTAACAAGGTCATCTACATAAAGGATTCAACTGAAGTTAGAGAGGTCACAAGGAAGGTCACTGACATACAAGGAGAAAATGAGTGGTCCCAATACTGAACCCTAAGTATGTCCGCATTACAAGGAAGTGTCTGAGACCAATCAGATCATGAAATCATTGTGACAGATCTACTGCTAAGATGGTTACTGATCTATGTGTAGGCTTCATAGGAGAATCTACACTTTAAATAGTTTGTTTATCATCTTTCTGTGCTGATATAAATGTTATTAGCAAGTGTAAAAATGGCAGTAGTGGTACTGCACAAACCTGAAACCATGTTGTCTGCCTGAGAGAAGTAAAAAAAAAAATCTAGTATCTGCTCATAAATGATTATCCCAAGGTTTAGAGTCAATGTTGGTAATACGTCTAATGCAGTGTACTGGAATGGTAGGAGTGGCTAATATGGCTACAAGGATACTCTTTTGTTAATTTAAGTGGATTGGGAAATGAAAGATTACAAATGAAAGCCAGTGTGGCAGAGAGCAGGAGTCTTCCAAGTTTAAGGATAAGTGGTGAGAACAGTACAGAAATTTGGAGCTGTATGAGCAGATATTTTGCTAAGTTGTTTGATGACCTTTTCCTAGTCATGGCTTTGACAAACAACTGTAGATGTTCAAGGTATCCACGGTAGAGATGTCTCAATTAGGTTTATTTTATTTATTTATTTTACATTTGTTGACCGGGATAGTCCGACTGGATGCATGTCCATTTTCAGCGGAGGCCCGGGGAGAAAAGCTCCAAGGGTAAGCAGATACAGCATTACATAATACCAGCATTACATATTACAAAGAGATTATTTACAGAGATTACATAAGTACGCAAGTTAAACAAGTTCCACAGGTTAAAGTTAGTCCTGAGCACAAGTCAGGAATAAATTAAATTACACAGTAAACTGGTTAACAGATTTTTACACATTCGAGTTAGCCAGGCTTGATACATTGACATAGCCAGTTAAGTGACAAATGTTGTTTGAGTCTAGTTTTAAATTGACCTAAGGAGGAAAGTAAGGTAATATCAGCTGGAAGTGAGTTCCAGGATCTGCTTACAGAATTTGCAAAGAGAGAATCACCGGCTGTGTTATTAATTTTGCAAGTCTGAATTAGTAGTTTGTTAGAGGATCTAAGCAGTCTAGGATTGTTATAGGGGGTGATAATATTTTTAAGTGCAGGAGTATTGTCCGGATTATATAGGATTTTATAGGCCATAATCAGTTGGTTATACTGGATTAGGCTAGGTAGTTCAAGCCAACCAAGCTGATTTAGATTGATGCAATGATGTGTCCTAAAAGGCAGCCCAGTGGCAAACCTGGCAATGTGGTTGTAGCAAATTGAGAGTTCGTTAAGGACAGTCTTGTTCAAATTCGAGAGTAGAGGGGATGCATACAGAAGGGTTGAAAGAAGGTGAGAGCGAGCTATGGCAATTTTAGCTGGAGGGGTTAGGAAGGCTTTTATTCTGTAAAGTGACCCTAGTTTTTATTGATGGTTTTGATAGTTTGGTTAACATGTAGGTCAAATTTGAGATTATTGTCTATGATGACACCTAATAGTTTTGTAGATGGGTCAGGGAGATTATTGTGCCATCATTTGATTTTATGGTAAAGGTGAAAGCGGTAGACCTACGTGTTGGTGAAAATAACAGCATTTTAGTTTTTGGGGATTTAGGATCAGGCGATGTTCGAAAGCCAGTTTTCTATTGTATTAAAGGTGGTCTGGGTAGCTGACCATAACTCTACTGGAGATGTGGCTGAGCAAATCAGAGTAGAGTCATCAGCATATTGGATACAGCTGACTTTTGGGATGACAGTATAAAGGTCGTTAATGAAGATGGAGAACAGCAAGGGCCCTAGTATAGAGCCTTGTGGTACTCCGAGGGTGTTAGGTAGAAGGTTAGAGTGTTTGTTCTGCCAGAGGACAGCCTGCTGTCGACCATTCAGGTAGGACTGAAACCACTGGAGGGCTCCAGTATCTAGACAGAATGTTTGCAGGGTGTGGATTAAAAGTTGGTGATCAACCATATCAAATGCCTTGGAAAGATCCAAAAAGAGTGCTGAGGATATATAATTATTGTTGCGATTATGGTTTATGGTGTTAGTAAAGGCTAGGAGGGCTGAAGCAGTGCTGTGATGAGGACGGAAGCCATGCTGAGTGTCTGCCATAAGGCGATTTTGGATTAGGTGGTGCATGAATTGTCTATGAATACATTTTTCCATAATCTTTGCAAGTGGAGAGAGTATAACTATTGGACTATAATTGGAGAATTCAGTAGAGCTGCCTCCTTTGTGAAGTGGGATTACATAGGATATTTTCCAGATGGTGGGAATTTTAGCTTCTACTATGGTTCGACTGATTAGTATTGAGACGGGGTAAGCAATAGCATCAGCGGATTTTTGTAGGTACTCGGCAGGAGTTGATCAGCAGAAAGTGTAGTGGGTTTTAATTTTTTGATCAAGGTACGGATAAGTGAAGTGGCGACTGGTTGGAAGCTGAGCAAGTAGGTTTCTCAGGGTGCTACTTTCAGGACCAGGGGAGCTAGGAGGTAGTTGGCTAGCTAGGGCTTGAATTGTCTCAGTAAAGAATTGGTTAAAACTATCAGAAACATCTTCAGGGGTTTTATCAATAGTAGCAGCAGGGATTGGGGTTGAAGTTTGTCCAGAATGTAGTAGATTATTTAAACCTGCCCAAAACTTCTGAGGGTTATTTTGATTTACTGTCTGTAAATTACAGTAGTATTGTTTTTTGTCTTGTAAAATTGATTTTTTGGTTTCGTTCCTGGATTGCCTGTATTTAATGTGATCTTGAGGGTCTTTAGAAGAACGCCATAAAGCCCATGCTTTGTTTCTAAGGGTAATTTTGAGTTTAGACTCTATAGAAAGCCATGGTGCAGTTTTTGCCTTGGTTATTGGTTTAGAACAGTTAAAGTTTCAGGTGAGATGTTATAGCCCATAATTTGCCAGTATTTTTATGCTAATCCACAACTGTTTAGGTTCGGTAAGGGAAGTAGTAGTCTGATGGTTCTTGCAATAGTCAGATTTTGTCTTGTTAACAGCACCTCTATGATGTCTCTAAATTGTCTGTAACATGAGAGCTTGGTAAAATAAAACCATGACTAATTCCTGCCCGTGATCCACTGAGCAATTTGCTGGGTTAACCAAGGCGTCTTTTTGTGATTTAAGCCTTCTAGTTTTCACTGGGTAGAGATTATTCTGACTATGTAAAAAGATTATTAATAAAGATGGAGAGAACTTTATGGAAGCAGCCTGAAGCATATTAGGTGGACCAATCACTGTTGCTAAGCTTGGCTGTTAATGTACTGGCAGAGCTTTCTGATAAATTTATTGTAGTTATGTGGTTGAGAGAGTGCCTTTTCTGTTTAGGTTCCATACAGTTAAAATGGAGCTATGATCATTCAGAGTTTTACAAAACTTGTAAGGATTGTCAAAGATGGGGATTATTGATTAGAACAATATCTAACAACACATACTTACTAATGGGCTATAGATTTCTGTAAGCGAAACAACTAGCTGTCTGAGGTTGTTAGAGAAAGATATTGTTTTAAGCTTAGATTTTAAATGCCCTAGGAAATTGATGTTTGCATCTACAGTAATATAAGTAATATAAGTTGATTTCCTTCAGTGGATTTTCAAATACCTTAATATTATATAGAAAGGAATAGACACTGTAACAATGAAAATTTTGGTTTGGCCTGAAATACTTCTATATGGTGATGTGGTGCTAAAATCCCAATACTGAACCCTAAGTATGTCCGCATTACAAGGAAGTGTCTGAGACCAATCAGATCATGAAATCATTGTGACAGATCTACTGCTAAGATGGTTACTGATCTATGTGTAGGCTTCACAGGAGAATCTACACTTTAAATAGTTTGTTTATCATCTTTCTGTGCTGATATAAATGTTATTAGCAAGTGTAAAAATGGCAGTAGTGGTACTGCACAAACCTGAAACCATGTTGTCTGCCTGAGAGAAGTAAAAAAAAAAATCTAGTATCTGCTCATAAATGATTATCCCAAGGTTTAGAGTCAATGTTGGTAATACGTCTAATGCAGTGTACTGGAATGGTAGGAGTGGCTAATATGGCTACAAGGATACTCTTTTGTTAATTTAAGTGGATTGGGAAATGAAAGATTACAAATGAAAGCCAGTGTGGCAGAGAGCAGGAGTCTTCCAAGTTTAAGGATAAGTGGTGAGAACAGTACAGAAATTTGGAGCTGTATGAGCAGATATTTTGCTAAGTTGTTTGATGACCTTTTCCTAGTCATGGCTTTGACAAACAACTGTAGATGTTCAAGGTATCCACGGTAGAGATGTCTCAATTAGGTTTATTTTATTTATTTATTTTACATTTGTTGACCGGGATAGTCCGACTGGATGCATGTCCATTTTCAGCGGAGGCCCGGGGAGAAAAGCTCCAAGGGTAAGCAGATACAGCATTACATAATACCAGCATTACATATTACAAAGAGATTATTTACAGAGATTACATAAACGCAAGTTAAACAAGTTCCACAGGTTAAAGTTAGTCCTGAGCACAAGTCAGGAATAAATTAAATTACACAGTAAACTGGTTAACAGATTTTTACACATTCGAGTTAGCCAGGCTTGATACATTGACATAGCCAGTTAAGTGACAAATGTTGTTTGAGTCTAGTTTTAAATTGACCTAAGGAGGAAAGTAAGGTAATATCAGCTGGAAGTGAGTTCCAGGATCTGCTTACAGAATTTGCAAAGAGAGAATCACCGGCTGTGTTATTAATTTTGCAAGTCTGAATTAGTAGTTTGTTAGAGGATCTAAGCGGTCTAGGATTGTTATAGGGGGTGATAATATTTTTAAGTGCAGGAGTATTGTCCGGATTATATAGGATTTTATAGGCCATAATCAGTTGGTTATACTGGATTAGGCTAGGTAGTTCAAGCCAACCAAGCTGATTTAGATTGATGCAATGATGTGTCCTAAAAGGCAGCCCAGTGGCAAACCTGGCAATGTGGTTGTAGCAAATTGAGAGTTCGTTAAGGACAGTCTTGTTCAAATTCGAGAGTAGAGGGGATGCATACAGAAGGGTTGAAAGAAGGTGAGAGCGAGCTATGGCAATTTTAGCTGGAGGGGTTAGGAAGGCTTTTATCCTGTAAAGTGACCCTAGTTTTTTATTGATGGTTTTGATAGTTTGGTTAACATGTAGGTCAAATTTGAGATTATTGTCTATGATGACACCTAATAGTTTTGTAGATGGGTCAGGGGAGATTATTGTGCCATCATTTGATTTTATGGTAAAGGTGAAAGCGGTAGACCTACGTGTTGGTGAAAATAACAGCATTTTAGTTTTTTGGGGATTTAGGATCAGACGATGTTCGGAAAGCCAGTTTTCTATTGTATTAAAGGTGGTCTGGGTAGCTGACCATAACTCTACTGGAGATGTGGCTGAGCAAATCAGAGTAGAGTCATCAGCATATTGGATACAGCTGACTTTTGGGATGACAGTATAAAGGTCGTTAATGAAGATGGAGAACAGCAAGGGCCCTAGTATAGAGCCTTGTGGTACTCCGAGGGTGTTAGGTAGAAGGTTAGAGTGTTTGTTCTGCCAGAGGACAGCCTGCTGTCGACCATTCAGGTAGGACTGAAACCACTGGAGGGCTCCAGTATCTAGACAGAATGTTTGCAGGGTGTGGATTAAAGTTGGTGATCAACCATATCAAATGCCTTGGAAAGATCCAAAAAGAGTGCTGAGGATATATAATTATTGTTGTGATTATGGTTTATGGTGTTAGTAAAGGCTAGGAGGGCTGAAGCAGTGCTGTGATGAGGACGGAAGCCATGCTGAGTGTCTGCCATAAGGCGATTTTGGATTAGGTGGTGCATGAATTGTCTATGAATACATTTTTCCATAATCTTTGCAAGTGGAGAGAGTATAACTATTGGACTATAATTGGAGAATTCAGTAGAGCTGCCTCCTTTGTGAAGTGGGATTACATAGGATATTTTCCAGATGGTGGGAATTTTAGCTTCTACTATGGTTCGACTGATTAGTATTGAGACGGGGTAAGCAATAGCATCAGCGGATTTTTGTAGGTACTCGGCAGGGAGTTGATCAGCAGAAAGTGTAGTGGGTTTTAATTTTTTGATCAAGGTACGGATAAGTGAAGTGGCGACTGGTTGGAAGCTGAACGCAAGTAGGTTTCTAGGGGTGCTACTTTCAGGACCATGGGAGCTAGGAGGTAGTTGGCTAGCTAGGGCTTGAATTGTCTCAGTAAAGAATTGGTTAAAACTATCAGAAACATCTTCAGGGGTTTTATCAATAGTAGCAGCAGGGATTGGGGTTGAAGTTTGTCCAGAATGTAGTAGATTATTTAAACCTGCCCAAAACTTCTGAGGGTTATTTTGATTTACTGTCTGTAAATTACAGTAGTATTGTTTTTTGTCTTGTAAAATTGATTTTTTGGTTTCGTTCCTGGATTGCCTGTATTTAATGTGATCTTGAGGGTCTTTAGAAGAGCCATAAAGCCCATGCTTTGTTTCTAAGGGTAATTTTGAGTTTAGACTCTATAGAAAGCCATGGTGCAGTTTTTGCCTTGGTTATTGGTTTAGAACAGTTAAAGTTTCAGGTGAGATGTTATAGCCCATAATTTGCCAGTATTTTTATGCTAATCCACAACTGTTTAGGTTCGGTAAGGGAAGTAGTAGTCTGATGGTTCTTGCAATAGTCAGATTTTGTCTTGTTAACAGCACCTCTATGATGTCTCTAAATTGTCTGTAACATGAGAGCTTGGTAAAATAAAACCATGACTAATTCCTGCCCGTGATCCACTGAGCAATTTGCTGGGTTAACCAAGGCGTCTTTTTGTGATTTAAGCCTTCTAGTTTTCACTGGGTAGAGATTATTCTGACTATGTAAAAAGATTATTAATAAAGATGGAGAGAACTTTATGGAAGCAGCCTGAAGCATATTAGGTGGACCAATCACTGTTGCTAAGCTTGGCTGTTAATGTACTGGCAGAGCTTTCTGATAAATTTATTGTAGTTATGTGGTTGAGAGAGTGCCTTTTCTGTTTAGGTTCCATACAGTTAAAATGGAGCTATGATCATTCAGAGTTTTACAAAACTTGTAAGGATTGTCAAAGATGGGGATTATTGATTAGAACAATATCTAACAACACATACTTACTAATGGGCTATAGATTTCTGTAAGCGAAACAACTAGCTGTCTGAGGTTGTTAGAGAAAGATATTGTTTTAAGCTTAGATTTTAAATGCCCTAGGAAATTGATGTTTGCATCTACAGTAATATAAGTAATATAAGTTGATTTCCTTCAGTGGATTTTCAAATACCTTAATATTATATAGAAAGGAATAGACACCGTAACAATGAAAATTTTGGTTTGGCCTGAAATACTTCTATATGGTGATGTGGTGCTAAAATCACCACCAATGGGAGAGGTTATGCTAGGGTTAGGGCAGGAAAAAATGCCTCTTAAATATGACTACATGTTGCAAGTCACTGACTACTGGAGGGATGGCCTACCTGCCTGATGAGGCCAGAAAGATAAGTTTCCCTTTGGGGGGGGGGTCCAAGTAAAGGGACTAAGATGGACTCATTCAGAAGGTGACAAAGAGTATCCTCCATCATGGCCAAATGGCATCCCTCAGGTCCCATTTGGGAGGGTAAGCAGTGCCTGTTCAGCCATTCCAGGGTGCAAATACCTGCAGAGGTACAAAATGAAGGAGAAGTGCAGGTGGAGGGGAACTAAAGTGCTCTCATGTCTGCATGGAAAATGCCCATCCCCCAAGTCAGCTCTCATCCAGAGTCTAGGCGAAATCTGTGGACAAGGAAATGAATGGACATGTTAACTGGGGTAGTCTTAATTGTCCGCAGAAACAGCAGCAAAAAAATTCTGAAAAAAGAAATTATTAAACAACAGCCTTTAACTTCCTGGTGGCCATTCTGTTTATTTTATTTCCTTTTTTATATTATCTGGTGACTGCCTGCCCAAATTTTACTGCAGCAAGGATTCACTTATTTTTCAGTGCTTACAAATAGATGAAAAGGAACACACACTTATTATTCAGAGGTTTCTACAACCCTTCTAGTTATTCCATTTATAATACAAGTTAGTCCATCATTGTTTCTCTACAAATTTTCCAAGAAAACTACTTAGATCCAGATTCATGATTATCCATCAAAGGAATATTCTTCAATATAAAAATGTATGACTTTCAACGAACATGATTTCAAGCTTTTTTTTCAAGGGGACAAGCACTCCCTGCATCCTTCTCCCCCACCTTGTGGAGGGAAACCCCCCTCTAATTATATATACCAACTTCACAGTCGCACAACAGTAGAGAAAGTGTAACAACATCTGCCTCTGAAAGTTGCTTTCAGTGATTCAGTGTTCTTGCTGACTTCCAACAAAACAATCTTTCAACCTACATTCACTTTCCCTTAGGTCCTTACATATGTCAATAGATTTTTCTTTGCAGTTTGAATTTCTCCAAGTTCCATTTTATTATCATTGTAACATCTTTAACTATTAGCAGACAGGTTTCCATCTCTTTGTAATTGTTTCTTTATCCGCTAACATTATCAAAAAGAGCACTGATCTTTCTTTCAATCAAAGTTAATATTTTTATCCCATCCCAATATCATAAATTGTTCTGTGATACACAAACATCTTTTTGTAAAAACAAAATATTAAGTAAGCCAATCCATCTTTGTTACTAAACAACTTACTCTAATGGCACAAAAGGATAAAGCACTGACTATGATCTATGTGATCTGAGTTTGAATAGTGGCTCAGGTGCCTGTTGGAGCTAATATGGGAAAAGGGAGGAATGACATGGCTTTGCTGACTCAGCATGCTTGGGGGAAGGAGGGCACACATCTAGCTGTTCATTCCTTCAGCTAAATTTCTACTGGCATTCAGAACTCATGCAGGAGTGCTGGATTTAAGAGGCAGGGCAGCTTTGAGAGGTTACAACACCCTGGGAAACCAGTGGCACACCATCACTGTCACACCCATTGCACTCTAAATACTGAGGCAGTAGGGAACAAGTACAATTGTGTCAGGGATCCAAAGTACAAAAATCAACCACCCCTGATGGCTGCCTTAAAAATAACCCCTCACAGCCAACCATTTTTTCTCAATTTCTAGTGCTATAGGAACAAATTGGCCAATTTGCTGGGAGAAGGCTGGTGACTGGCAGGCAGTATGGGGAAAAATACCAAGAAAATTGCTACTAAACACAAGACCAAAAAATATCAACATGTGCAGAACACATCCTCACATGAGACATCATTCGCTGTAACCTCTGAGGTGTTCAAAAATATTTCTGAAGACACATGCATGCACATATTCAAAAACTAAATGATTTAATAGCATATCTAGGCTTCAAACAGTCTCTAACCTCTCAAAACAATGTAAAAAATTCATGGCAGAGCCCTTTTTAACAAATCTGTTATTACTGTATGTTGAGCTACATTAATCAAGGTTTAATATTCTATACAAAGAAACCCCATAACTTATATTGGTATCACACATCTGCCCAACTGCTTCCCAATAACTTACTTCTGCTTTCTTACCTCGACAGTATTTTGGACCTCCCTCTAAGTTTCTGCAATCTAATTTCCCCTATAGACATCAAATAATTTGTCCTTGGAACTACCTCTTGCCTATTCAATAGATTATACACAAAGAACATATAGACTAACTTAACATGTATGGTTGCTCTTCTTTCCTCTGGTTTAACACCCAAATGATGCACCTATTAAACATGTCTTATTCTCTTGACAACCACCTTAGCAATATTTTCCTCTTTGCATCATGGTGTTGTTCCGATAACAGATATAATACCTTAACCTGCACAAAATCATAGTATAATCCAGGATTTGGTACAACGCCCCCACCTCCCAACCCACCCCCCAATACTTTCCATAGTATTAATTTTAATCACACAACTCCCTGGATCTGCCTGCTTCCTAAACATAATTAGTGACAAGTGGAGTACCACAGGGTTCAGTCCTGGGTCCTATCCTGTTTGGTATCTACTTCTCGGAAGTACAGGCTAACACAGAAGGTCTTTGGCTAATGAAGTTCACAGATGACTGCAAACTAGTAGCCATAATTAAAACTCCTAACAATGTGGACATCCTATAAAAGGGCCTCACTGAGACAGATGCCTGGTATCAAAGCCATGGCCTCAAGCTCAATGCCAAAAAGTGCATTGCCATCCCTTTTGGTAAAAACTCCGTACCCGTGAACTACCACATACACTGAAAGTGTGATGAGACCTTGGGATTTAGGTGGACAGTAGTCTCTCCTTTGATAATCACATCGCCACAGTAGTCAGGAAATCCTTCTACATGGCACACCTCATCACAAAATGTTTCTCATCCAGGAAAAAAGAGGTCATTGTTCCCCTCTACTCGTCACTCATTAGACCCATTATAAAGTACAATGCCCCTTTTGGTATGTACCTCACAAGACATTTACAACAACTGGAAAGGCTGCAGGAATACCTCACAAAGAGGATTACCGGCCTCAAACAGATGCCCTACGCAGACCGTCTCAAAAAACTCCAGCTTTATTCTGTCACATATCACCTACTCAGAGGCGATCAATGCCTAACATACAAAGCTATGTCAAACCCAGAGCTGTTGGACATGCTCCACTTAAAGAAATCCCATGCTCTAGGGACCTAAACCTTGTCACCACAATAAACAGAACACACTGGAGGGATACATTCCTGTCCCAGAGACTTCCCATACTCTGGAGCAAACTATCTATCCATATCAAACAAAGCTCCTCATTAGCACTCTTCAAGAAAAATCTTGATGATTGGATGGGAGATAGGAAATTCACCCCAGGGATCACTTCTGTGGCTCTGCTCGACAGGGGCACAGGAAAATAATTTTCTTGGGTGGCAAAAACCAGGGTACCGTTTAGCTAGGCTTATATAGGCCCTAGGTCCAATAGCCTAGTTCCTACCTATGAACCTATAAATCATGTTCCTTACTGAATTCAAAAGAATTTCTCTGCACCTGAGCTGGGAATGCATGAAATACATACAATAGCATAGGTAAAATAATTTAAAAAAATGTATGTAGCCCTGGTCTGTCTTCAGACCTATCATTTTCCATCTCAGGAAATCATCCTTTAGTCTGCTCTTTGCATTCTCTAATGTTCTACCCATTCCTCAACCAAATTCTCAAATATTTAATTTATTAATTCATATATAAACAGTTGTAATCCTTCTGTAGCATCAAGTAAGATGCTTAATTCACTAGCACTAGTCTTGCTTTTTGTTTGTTCACCTTATAACCACAGATCCTGACAAATTCATCTCTACTTAAATAATCTACTCATATCGTTGAATGGATCTATAAAACAAACCAAAGCATTATTCACAAGAATGAGATTTTAAAGTGTTTGTAATTTATATTTTAGTCATTCATCTCAGATCTCCTAACCAGCACAGCAAATGTCTTTAAATACAATGCAACAGCAGAAAAGGCAAGTGACCACCTTGCTTAATGTCTCTAAATATTCTTATACTTGTTGACAAACCCATATATAACTTAACTCTAGCCTACAGTTCTAACTAAATAGCTTTCAGCATCTCAAGATTTACTGAAAAGCCATACTCCAACAAAATCTACATCAAATAATACCACGCACTTTGTCAAACTTCATCTTAACATCAAGACTCAATATAAAGTACAGTTTTGTACCTACCATAAATGTAGATGTTCGAGTGTTCACCCTGCTGCAGTCATCACACTTGGGTTATCCTGTCATCAGGCGGTCCCGCAGTCGGCCGGATTTCCAAAGTCTCGGTCCAACGTCGGTTGCTGTCGCCTCACCCCTGACGTCAGTGCGCCAGGGGTACATATATTGCAACCAACGCCATTTTCTTCAGTTTTTCTTGCCCCAGATGTCAGGTGCCCCCAAAAGGGTGATCCAAATTAGTACCAAAAGGTGTGAACACTGTACAGACACAAAATCCCTTCAGCTATAAACAAATACATCAGTAAGGCATAGCAAAGATTTAGCCAGCAGATCAGAGGGGTTGGAGGAAGCGTAACCTGGACTGCAGCAGGGTGAACACTCGAACATCTACATTTATGGTAGGTACAAAACTGTACTATGTTCATCGTGTTACCCTGCTGCAGTCATCACACTTGGGTAGAATGCCAAAGCTAAGGTAGGGTGAAGGCATCATAGAGGGTTAGTGGAGGCAATGAGGCCCTGCAGAACTGCAGTGGCGAAGCCTGCCCTGGACTTAGAATAAAGAGGTAAGTGATCGTGTTTGGTGAAGGTGTGTACAGAACTCCAAGTTGCAGCTTCTAAAATTTCCTTGGTAGGGACCCCCCCTGAGAAAGGTTGTAGAGGTAGCTGTTGCCCTGGTAGAGTGGGATCTAATGGTAGGAGGAACTGGCTTCCCATGATGGGTATAGCAGAATCATATGCAATGGCCCATCCATTTAGAAATGGTTTGCTTGGATATGGCCCTCCCTTGAGAAGCTGTAGCATAGGAAACAAAGAGCTGGTCAGTTTTTCTGAAAGCCTTAGTTTTATCCAAGTAGTAATGAAGCTGCCTGTGAATGTCCAAGGAGTGCAGGAGTCTCTCACCTTTGTTCTGTGGACTGGGGAAGAAAGTGGGTAGGTGGATGGCTTGATTTAAAGCTACACTGGAAACCACCTTAGGCATGAAGGAAGGATTAGTTCGTAGAGAAACTCTGTCTTGATGAAAAACGAGGAAAGGTTCCACTGCCATAAGTGCCTGTAATTCTGAGACTCTCCTAGCAGAAGTTATTGCCAGGAGCAGGGCAGTCTTCCAAGATAGGAACTGAAGGTCTGCAGAAAAAGCTGGTTCAAAGGGAGGAACCGTTAGTTTTTCCAGAACAAAGATGAGGTCCCATGTTGGTGTAGGAGCTCTTCTAGGTGGTCTAATGTTTTTTTCCCCTCTGAGGAACTGCCTTAGGAGAGGATTTGAAAATAAAGGTGGATTTGTGTCGTAGTGAGCTGAAATAGCTGATGCATGGATCTTAATTGAGGTGAAGGAAAGTCCTTTATGCAACATCTCAGCTAAATACTGCAGAATGTGAGGCATATGAGGCTGAGTTGTGTCTTGGCCTTTAGCTTGGTTCCAAGCAGAAAACCTTTTCCATTTGTCCGAGTAAGCCTTCCTGGTGCTTGGCCTCCTGGCTTCTAGAATAACATCCAGTACTGCTTGTGAAGGAGGTGCAGGTTGGATACTTAATTGATTTGCCATGCAGCCAGGTTTAAGGTTTTGATCTGGCTGTGTAGAATCTGCTTGTTCTGCTGCGTGAGCAAATGAGGTATTTGAGGCAATATCCATGGTGGTCTGTGAGCCATATTCTTCAGTAGCGGGTACCAGTGCTGGTGTGGCCAGTCTGGGGCTATGAGAATCATTCGAGGTTTCTCCTTTTTGACCTTCAAAAGTACCTTTGTGAGAAGAGGCAATGGAGGAAAGGCATATGCTGTCAGGTTTTTCCAACTTAAGGAGAGAGCATCCACTTTACAAGCTTGTTGGTGGAATGTCCTTGTACAAAATTTTGTCAGCTGGTAGTTTTGAGGATTGGCAAACAGGTCTATATTTGGTAGACCCCATCTTTGAGTTATCATTGTAAATATTTGTGGGTCTAGCTTCCACTCGTGGGGATCTTTGATGTTTCTGCTTAGGTAGTCTGCCAATGTGTTTTTCTGTCTTGGCAGGAATTGAGCTTGTAACTGGACTTGGTAGGCCAGAGCTGTGTTCCATAAGATTATTGCTTGCCTGCAAAGAGGGTAGGAATGTGTGCCCCCTTGTTTGTTTATGTACTACATTACTGTGGTGTTGTCCGTCTTTACTGCAAGTTGTCCTGGCTGTAGTTGATCCTTGAAGGCTGTCAGAGCTTTCTGTACAGCTAGCATTTCTTTTTGGTTTATGTGCAGTTTTCTTTGTTCTGCAGTCCATAGGCCTTGAATGCATTGCCCTGCCATGTGTGCCCCCCAGGCATAGTCTGAAGCATCTGTTGTGATAGTTTGCCTGGGTGGGGGTAAGGTGAAAGGCTGACCCTTGTTGAGGTGACATGCCTGTGCCCACCATAGAAATTCCTGCTGAAGGCAGGGAATGAGAGATGTCACTGTGTCCAAGCTGTGGCTGTGTTGAGACCATACGCTTTTTAGGTACCACTGTAATTTCCTCATATGCATTTTTGCAAATGGTATTATCAGAATGCAAGATGCCATGAAGCCCAAAGTCTGCAGAATTTTTCTTGCAGTTAATTGGGTCTTTGTTGCCATTGTCTTGAAATATTGAGTCAGTTGTAATTGCTTGTCTGGTGTAAGATAAGCCTTCTGGGCCGTTGTGTCCAAGCTGGCACCCAGGAATGTCATTTTTTGAGGGTACTAGTTTTGACTTCTTTTCATTTACTGTGTACCCCAGACAATTTAGTAGATGCTTCACAAATGCCAGATGTTGTAGGAGAATGTCTTTTCTTTCTGCTTGGATGAGGCAGTCGTCCAGGTATGGATATATTTGAATTCCTCTTTGTCTGCAGTATGCAATTACTGGTGCCAGGCATTTTGTGAATACTCTGAGCGCAGTAGATAAGCCAAAGGGCAGTGCAGAGAATTGATAATGGGTTGAACCTGCAATGAAACGGAGGTATCTTCTGCAACTTTGTCTGATAGGGACATGCAGGTATGCCTCCTTGAGGTCCAACGTTACCAGCCATGCTTCCTTGCCCAACATGGGAAGTAGCTGTTGTAGTGTTAGCATCTTGAATTTGGGAACTTGTAAGTACGTGTTTAGAATTGAAAGGTCCAGAATTGGTCTCCAAGCATTTTCTTTTCTGGGTACTAGGAAGAGTCTTGAGTAAAAACCTTGGCCTTGCTCTTGAGTTGGTACCCTTTGAATGGCTCTCATAGCCATGAGAGCTGTAATTTGTTTTTGAGCCTCTGCCCTTTGATTTTGTGGCAGGTTTGGCATTCCTCTTTTTATTGGCAAGGTGTGGAAGTGGAATCTGTATCCTCGTAAAATTATGTCTAGGACCCATTTGTCCTTTGTGACCATGTGCCAGTTGTCTGCAAATAGTGCTAGTTTTCCCCCCAGGGGGGCTGACAAAAGAGCTTTGTTTGGCCAGCTGAGGTGCAAGTCATTGAGTTTGCCTTCTGGTGAATTGAGACCTGTCTTCTCCTCCCTTCTGGGTTGGAGTGCCCCAATGGTGAGGTTTATACTGAGCTTGTGGTTGTCCTCTGCCCCTTGGGTGCCTGTATTTACCCCTCTGAGGCCTGAGGCTGGAAAGGACCAATTTTTTGTTGGCCAGTTTCTGCTGAAGCGAGGGGGCTGTACTTGTAGGAAATCTTTGACTGTCTGCATTGATTTTGCCTTATCTTCCATTTTCTTTAAAACTTCTTCTGCTTTAACACCAAAAAGAACATCCTGCTGTAAGGGAGCATCTAGTAGTTTTGCTTTAACATGATCAGGCAGACTTTGTTCCTTTAACCAGGCATGCCTACATATAACTGATCCAGTGACAGCTGCTCTGCAGGAGGCCTCTAAAGAATCAAACCCACATTGTAAGGTATGTTTGCCCACCTGCTCGGTGGCGTGCAACAAATCCTGTACTTCTTTCATTTCAGATTGTTGAGGGAGGGTGGTTACCTTTTGTTTTAACTGAGAGATCAGAAATTGCTGATATTTAAGCATATGAAATTGACAGTTTAATGCTCTCATAGCTAAAGTGGCTGAGGTGTAAACCTTTTTCCCCCATCTGTCTAGTGCTCTTGAATCCCTTTCAGAAGGTACTGGATTTTTAGCCATGGAAGCCTTAGCCCCCTTGGGACCCTGGGAGATATTCTCTGGGTCAGCTACTGGGCTTTTGTAAAGGAATTTGTGGGAATCAGGTACTCTGTAGTATCTGTCAGGCTTGGCCGGGGCAGGAGGTAGAGAGTCAGGGTTGAAACTGAATTCTAAATAGACATCATCCACAATGTCCAAAACATGAGGGATGGCTAGGGGTCTGTGTTGGGGGAGTAGAAGAAACTCTCTGAGCCTTTTCTTGGAATCAGAGTAATCCTGACCTTCCCAGTAAAAATGTTCCCTCATAGTGTGTAAAGTTTCTCCAAAAGAGTAGTCTTCTGGAGGGGAAGCTGAGGGAATAGAGTCCTCAGCATCAGAATCTTCATAAGGAGAGAAGGAAAAGTCTTGGACCTCAGAGGAATCGGAAGAAATAGACAGTTGTTCAGAGGAAGCAGAATCTTTCTCTTGTCTAGGCCTTTTGTCAGGAGGAGGCGGAGAACCCCTGATAAGAGAAATCAAATCTTCAGCCATCTTGAGCATCTGTTTCTTAGGCATAGGGCCTTGAACAGGAGACTGAAGTGATGTCTTTTTCGATTTAGAAGGAGTCTTCGACTTGGAAAACGTTTTGACTGTAAGAGTTGTTGGTCCGAAAACGCCTTCAGAAACTGATGGCGTTTCAGAAGCACCAACGTCCTTGGAAGGTAAATCGTCGGAAGGGCCTGAAGTAAAAGGCTGCGTCGGCCTAGTACATTCCGTCAAAATATCTGTAGCGGTTTCGGGTTCCAGAACTGCGGTAGTCAGAGGCTGCGTCGGAGCCTCACTGATAACCAGAGACCGGATCAACCAAGGCCTCGGAATCGGGCTTAGGCCTGGGCTGTCGGTCCTTATCCCTGCGCTTTTTGTGCACGCCGGTAGTCGGTAGCTCCGACGGCATGGTGTAATTAAATTTTCTACCAAAAAAGTGTCGTGCGAAATCAAATCATCTTTTAATAGTACGTTTATTAAATCTAGCACAAAAACGACAAGAAGTGACGTTGTGATCAGGGCCCAGGCAAGGTATGCAATAAAAATGAAAATCCTTATGAGGTATTTGCTTCCCACAAGAAATACAATTGTTAACTTTTTCTGACATCGGTCTGAGGCAAGAAACGTTTCCCCAATGGGGTATTTAGCTTTATAGAAGACTTCGGTCTAAAATTAGAATTCGAAAATCTCAGGAGTCGGCCGACCGGCACTTGCGAACTGCTTCTGGCACCGCGCGGCAAGAAAGACTGAAGAAAATGGCATCGGTTGCAATATATATACCCCTGGCGCACTGACGTCAGGGATGAGGCGACAGCAACTGACGTCGGACCAAGACTTTGGAAATCCGGCCGACTGCGGGACCGCCTGACGACAGGATAACCCAAGTGTGATGACTGCAGCAGGGTAACACGATGAACATCTAGTGGTTTCTGTATCTTCTCCTCAATTTCATCCAACATACCAATCTTTAAATTATTATCAAATGTTTGCCTTCTACTAAAAAACATACTTTTGCAATTATCTTCTATTTCCAATATTACTTAAGGCACCCTTCCCCCCAGAATAGCCATAAACAACTTACAGTCATTTAATATTATTGGTATATACAAGGATGGCATTATTAAAGTAAACCCAAGTAAGAGATGAAGGCAATGAATTAACACTGGTAACCGACAAAAATTGCCCAAAACACCACAATGGAAGCTCGCAACTCAACCGGAACCTCAATGTTTATTGCAGTACAAAAAAGAGAAATAACGCTTGTAGTCCAAATACGTTTTCGATCACAATCTTCATCAGAATCAGTACAAAACACACAGTTAAAATCCATACTAGTTATATACCTTGTCCAATTAACTAATTAATTAATTAATTGTCAATCAGTAAAGACAGTTTGAATCTAGCAGGCAGTCTTTCTAAAAAACACACATACAAACAACCTGGTAATAACAATAACAGAATTAAAAATAGTATTATCTGTCACTAAATTAATATTAAAAATATATATATTATAAAACACATTAAATATATATATCATAATGGTATATACAAAGTTAAAAACACTCTAAATAGTTGACCACAACTCTAAAACAGTATAATATATGTGTATATATGTGCACATATATGGAAAGTATTGCCCTCTAGTGGCTTTTGTGGGTAAATCCAATAAGTAACTCATAGCTTGGCTGATCTGAGTTTTAAAACTGGCTTAATAGACAGAAAGTCATTTAAACCTGGAAGTTTATTGCAATCCAATACTATTTGCCAGTATAACTCCTTATATTCCAATTTATCTTCCCATAAACCTCCCCTTACATCCTTGGGCACAGAGTCCAATACAAAAATGGAAAACATTGCTTGAGGGCAAGAAGTTTGGTGTCTAAACAATGCATTGTTCATATTCTGCTTTTTAATTTCATACAGATGTTCATAAATACGACATTTAAATTTCCTTTCTGTTTTCCCCACGTAAAAGGAGGTACAATGATTACAGGTAGCTAAATACACTATTCCATAACTATTACAATTGAAGGTACCCCTGCTGGTAAGTGTTTTATTCCTGGCTTCCAAAAAAATCTCCTTTCTATTGACCACCCTAGGACATTGGGAACAAAACCCGCATTTGTATGTTCCCACCCCACGTGGACCAGTATTTTTAACTTTGGGACCACCACATTCAAAAATTTGCTTAAAATTAGTGTCCTTCCGGTAAATAAATTTCAAAGGGCTTTCATTATTCAGTGGTAAATCCGTGATTTGGACAAATCTTGTCCATTCCCTAGAAATCAACTCCTTAATAGGTGCTGAGTCACCTGTATAATCAAGTATATAAGCTCTATCATATAGGGTGGGATTTTTATTTCCTGAATCATCAGTCGAGGCAGGTATACTCTGTCCTAAAATAGGGGCAAATCTTTTGTGCCTCTCCTGAACCACCTCAGTTAAAGCACCTTCCAATAAGGACCTTGGATAACCTCTATCAACCAACATTTTGCACATGTTGTTGCATTCCTTCTGAAATTCTTGGTCATCCGAGGTCATTCTACTGACCCTAACAAGTTGACCCTTCACTAATTTTTCTTCTGGAAATAAGGGTGGGCACTTTTATAGTGGAGGTATGAATTGGAAAAGGTTTTCTTACGATGTATACTGGAAAAAAAACCCTTTTCCAGCTTTTGAGTATAATATCCAAATAAACAAATTGTTCTGCATTTACCTCAAATGTAAAGTCCAAAAAGTTGGTCGTACCCTTAAAGTAATCCAGGAATTCATAAAATCTTTCCTCAGTGTCTATCCAAAAAATACATATATCATCTAAAAACCTCTTGTACATGGACCAACATTTAGTAAATGGACTATCCAGAATAAATAATTTCTCCCACCAATTCAAAATAATGTTGGCATACGTTGGGGCACATTTAGCACCCATGGCAACACCCTTGTTTTGTCTAAAGAATTCCCCCTGAAAATACATGTAATTATTTTTCAAAATAGTCTCCATAAATAAAAGGCAATTGGTGAAGTCACCATGGGAAAGTGTACCATTGTCTATCATTGCCTGTTCCAACCATAAAAGTCCAGTCTCGTGTGGAATAGAACCAAATAAGTCCACTATATCCAAAGTAACAAAAATGAGTTCTGGAGAATGAAGATGTGTTTTAACACACCTCAAAAAGTCCCAAGAATCCTTAAGGACACTGTCCCAGGAATATGACAAAATCTTGAGTTTGTCATCCACAAATTTAGCCAGAGGTGTGGTGATAGACCCCTCTGCTGAAACAATTAACCTCAAAGGTGGATCCATGGGATTTTGGTGAACCTTAGGTATGCCAAATACTGTCGGAACCCGGGGTTGTTGGTTGAACAAAAAGTTAAATTGTTCATTGCTAATACAGCCGTCCAACAATAGATCTTGTAACATTAGGTGTATTTTGCTTTTGGCTATATTAACCTCATTAATTGAGGCCTTAGAATACTTACTGATGTCATGCATGCTATAATTTCCAATGTCTTCACTTTCCACAGACCTTCTACATTTTTAACTTGTTCAATGTCAGTGGTACAATTCCTCTGACTCTTTCCAATTCCCTGCCATTTATAGTATTTCACTCACTTTATCATCACCTTTTGGTTCATATTCTCATATCATGCCAACAGTTTTCTGCACATCAGTGAACTTCTTAAATCTAATCAGAAAGAAAATCTTAAATACCATCAGGTATTAAGGTCTAAATTTAAGCTTACCCATCGGAATTCCTTCACTGCATCTAAAGGCTATGCTATGTCTTCCCTTGTGTATGAGCAACAGTTACACTAAAAATACACCTACTTATCTCTGATTTTACACAGCTTCCCTTGCCTCCACAGCAGTGTCAATATCTGGTCTTAAGTTTCAGACTTTACTGGAATATGCCATTAATGTTTTTTGTTCCCCATAGTGCCTGGCAGAAATAGTCTATGAGCCTGCTCAACTTTTCTTTCTCCAGCACGTAAACCATTCCAACTTCACAACACTTTCTCCCTACTTTCTCTTCAGTTATGGTGATAAAATACAGTTTTACAATTTCGTATCTACTTGCCACTTGCAAAAATCTTAATTAAATTTTACTTTGACACTGGTCCTCTTGATATATTTGAGCAACCATGGAGCATGTTGAAGTACAGCAACACCATCACTGGAAGCAACAGCAATACTTATATTACTGATGGCCCCCTTTAAGCAGAACATATCCACAGAAGAAGACAGCTATATTTTGCTTTAATTCAAGGAAGAAATTCACTAAAACTAAATATGGTAACAAATATAGATACCTAACTTGATCTCCTTTTAGCCACATCAATAGCATCATAACATTTATGACACAGATGAACAGCATGTGGCCACTTTGGGCTGTCTATCACTTCAAAGGGTACAAAGCTGCTTAGAAGTCTAGAACCTGAAGTGAGGGATTCTGAACGAGAGACCACTGAATGAGGTGATGTGGGATGCTAAAGTCAAAGTCAAAATTAACGTTATTGCCATTTAGAACTACATCAACTCAACTCTTGAGATTACAAAGGAAAGTGAAACAACACATACAAATAGAGGAATAAACATAACTAACAAATACAATATTACTCCCAATACACACAAGAAGGAGCAGACACATTTACCAACACTCATATATGAAAATAATATCCTCCCCTGAGTTAAATTAACTACCCTATTTAAAGTAATACAAAGCACACTACAGATTGAAATGCCCAAGTTATTTGTCTAATATTGCACTTGAGTGAGTTAAATAATACTATGTATATAATAAATATTGCACTTACTTGGAATATATGTAAGTATATATTGCACAAATAAATACAAATTGACTTATTATGTCTCCAGACCCCTGGAACTAGTGCCAGAGTTCAGAAGTCTAATCACTGTAGGGTAGAAACTGCTACTGAAATCTTGTAGTCCTGCAGCGGATGCTGTGATATCTCCTGCCCAATGCCGCATGCTTAAACAGTCCATGCGCAGGATACGTGTTGTCCTGTATTATTTTGGTGACCTTTCAGATGCTTTCTGTAGAATAAAGATGTTGTATCAATGGAAGACTGGAACCTGTTACATTCTCTGCAACCCCACCAGTCTTTATAGTGCCTTCCTTTCTGTAACTGTGTAGCTTCCAAACCACACTGTGAAGTTGCAGATGAGGATGTTCTCTACTGCACCTCTATAGAAGGTGCAGAGAATATGAGGAGGAAGCTTAGCTTTCTTCAGCCTTCTTAAAAATGGAGGTGTTGATGTGCTTTCTTGACCAGTTGGCTGGTGTTTCCTGATCACAAGAGATCCTCTGATATGTGTACACCCATGAATTTCGTACTCTTAACTCTCTCTACACACTCTCACCATTGATCCTGAGCACTGGGTGATTTGTTCTCCTTTTCCTGAAGTAGAAGGTAATCTCTTTGGTCTTGCTTACATTAAGGTCAAGGTTGTTCCCCTCGCACCAACTGATCAGAGATGCCACCTCCTCTCTGTACGCCCTTTCATCCTCCTTTATGATGAGCCTCATGACTATGGTGTTCTTAGCTTAGCAGTCGTGGGTCAGGATGGTGAATAACAGTGGGCACAGAACACGTCCCTGTGGAACCACAGTGTTAATTGTGATGCACTTTGATGTGTTCTTACCAGAACACACCCTCTGTGGTCTTTCAATCAGGAAGTTCAGGATCCAGTTACAGAGATGTTTACTGATTTCTAAATGCGCCAGTTTTTCTATAAGCTGCATTAGTACCACAGTATTAAATGCAGAGCAGAAGTCTATGAACAGCACCCTCACATAGTTGTCGTTGCCCTCTAAATGCTCAAAGGAGGTGTGTAGTCAAGGGCGCCCGCAGGCAGGTGCAAGGGGGTGCACTTGCACCCCCCCTGGAATGGGCTGACTGGGAGAAAAATACATTGTGTTTTGCGTTCTTTTTATTTATATTTTTTGTGTTCTTCTTTAAGAACGGTCCTGCTGGTCTGGCCCCATCATTTTTTGTGTTCTTTAAGAACGGTCCTCCTGGTCTGGTCGCATCACTTCTGTGCATCCAGACATCCAGTTCTTCCGGTCGCATCACATCTGTGCATGCAAACGTCCTGTTCTTCCTGTCTGCCCACCCGCGCTATTTGAAATTGCTTCTTTTCCTGTCTGCCCGCCCGAGCTATTTGAAACTGCTTATTTTCCTGTCCACCCGACCGCATTATTTGGAAATCACAGAGAATTTACAAGTGGATTATATTTGCTGCACAGACATTATGAAGTAAGTGTATAAGGGAATTGGGAAGGAATTTACTATGATTAGCTGCAGTCTGCAGGACCTATGAAGTAAGGATGTGTGTGTGTGTGTTTGATTGCTGCACAGACGTTGTGAAGTAAGGGCGTGTAAGGATATAGGTTGTACAGCTGGTGTTTCTCCTTATGCTGTTTCTCCTGATGCTCCAACCAAGTCAAGGACCCTGCAGTAAAATTATTACTAAACAAAACTAAGAACGACAATAACTAATAAAAAATAAAAAATATTGCATTTTAATCTCTGGCATGTATATTACTGATGATGTATTTCCTGCATTGTGTGACTCGATAAGGAAATGATGTAATGGGGCAATTAGTATAATTGTATATAAGATTTGAACAGGCAGCATAATGTTATTCTGAAGAAGTCTGATTATTGACGAAAGCGCTTAATGTGTATTTGTTTGTGAGAAGTTGTCAGTAAATTTATTTTTTATACTTTGGTCACGTGTTGTTGGACTGTTCCTGCTACTTTATTTTTTATTAGTTATTGTCGTTCTTAGTTTTGTTTGTTCGTCTACATGGAGAGTGGCGGGGATGAGACTGACAACCGGACCACTAACTTTGATAGAATTTTGATGTCTGTTGCGACGCTAACCAAAACTGTAGCTGAATTATCAGCTAAAGTTGACAACATCATGAAAGATAACGTTGGTGTTAGGAACAATACCGGGACTGCTTCACAAAATACCTTTTATTCTTCTGTCCCCCCGGGACAGGGGAATGGTTGTCGTGGGAACGGCACTGTGAGCAGGGAAATGGTCTGTTCTGGCTCTACTATTGGCAATGTGATCAGTCCAAGGAGGCAGGGTTTAAACACGCCAGACGTACGAGACGTTGAATATGCTAATTTGTCGGTTGAACATTGGTTGAAAACCGAATTCGGGTTGAACAAGGTGAACGCTAATGTTAACCCGGACTTGGGGACATTAGATGAGCAGATTTATTCTTTTAAAGAATTATTATTCAAATATAAAAAGATTCAGTTGGAAAACAAGTATTTAGGTGAATGCATTAAAAGGGAACACATACCGAAAGGGCTAAGAATGTGGAAGTTTCCTGCTGGATTGGAGAAGGATTCACATTTACATAAAGAACTTTTGGCATTTTTCAACCGACAAGACTGTGAGTTATTACGGATTTTGATTGTGGACAATAATAAGAGAATGGCGGCCTTGCTTAGGGACATTAATCAGGTAGATGTTAACATTAAGAATGATTTGTTATTTGAAAGTAAAAAAAATGTATTTTTTGCTGTTTTTGATTCTGTGCAACATGACTTGTGTGATTTGAAGGGGAGAAAAGAGCGGAAGTTACATTGGGACAGAATGGAAAACGAGAAAGGGGTAGCTTACCCAGATCCGCCTAAAGGGCAAGTTAGTTCAAATTATAGAGACAACAATATTAATATGGGAAATCAAGACAACATGATGCAGGATAATTATAATGAACGAGAGGCTGTCCCTTTAGAACAGGCCCCCCTCAGGAGATCGGAGAGGAAAATGAAGCAGAGGCAGGTGGGGACAAATTATTACAGTCCCCGATCATCCTCTCGGAGGGGGAGGGGTGGATGGAACAACTACCACTGGAGATAGGTACTGTACCATATGTGGAGAATCAAAACTGTATTATTGTGACTAATGAGGTGGGTGATTTTAACATTTATAATTACAGTGGAGTAACTGTCACAAACAAGTGGGCAGATTTACTTTCTAAGGGACTTAATTTTGTGCCGACAAGTAGAGGGAATGTAGTGGATATTATTTTACAACTAAAATCCTTTACAAGAAAACTTAATTTAGCTTTATTCTTTAAGGATACAAACACTACATTGAGACCGAACTTGTCAAGGCCTAGTACTTTTCAGCCACCCAGTCATCCTTTGGTTCAGGCCTTTGAGACCTTGTGCGAACTTGATATTACATCACAAATGGGGAAGGTACATTATGATAGGGTTGAAGAAAACTTAGATGCTGTAGAAAGGGCCACCTTGAATGAAATTCTCAGTCAAACCAACATGAGAATTATGAAACCAGACAAAGGTGGTGGTCTGGTTATCATGAACACAGAAGATTATAACAGTAGAATGTATGATATACTTTATAGTGAGGCATATATAGAGACATCACGTAACAAACTTAATATTGCATACCGCAATGTAGACCTAGAATTAGAACAACTATTACTGAATGGGCAAATTAATATTGACACCTACAATTATCTTTTCGTCAAGGACCCAAAAATTCCTACTATTTTTGGAATACCAAAAATTCATAAGTCTATACAAAATCCACCACTTAGACCCATTGTTGATGCAAAATCCTCTAAGACATTTACTTTTGAGAAATATGTGGACAATTTGACAAAAGGGCTTTTGGACAAACGGATGACTATTATCAAGGACTCTTGGGATTTCCTTGGTAAGGTTGATCAAAGTAAGTTTGATAGTAGCCTTATACTAGTAACCATAGATATATGTGACCTGTTTTCTGTTATACCACATGAAATTGGCTTGGACTGGTTTTATGAATTTCTTTGTAGTAATTCTTCCTTGAACCATGACACTATCTTGACTATTCGGACATGTATGGAGATTATTCTAGATAATAATTATATCACATTTGATGGACATCTATTTAAACAAAAGACAGGTGTTGCTATGGGTGCATGTTGTGCACCCATATTTGCAAATATTGTCTTGGCACACTGGGAAGACAGTTATATATTTAACTCCCAATTCAGGACTTCATGGGTACTGTATGGGTGGTACCTGGATGATATTGTCCTGTTCTGGAGAGAAACTGAGGATGACCTGAACAGGTTTTTTTCATACATTAACAATACCACCAGTTTTTTAAGATTTACCATGGTCAAGGAACGTGATTATGTCCATTATTTTGACATTACTATAAGGACAGATTATAAAAATAGGTGTTTTACATCCAAGCTTTATAGGAAGCCTACACATTCTAACACACTACTACACTTCACTAGTGCACATCCTATACATCAAAAGAAAGCCCTGGTTAAGGGGCAGTGTGTTAGACTGGCTAGGATGGTTTCGGACATTAATGATTTCTTTGATGAATGTGGTAAACTGAATAGGATGTTACAGAGAAGGGGGTATCCTGAACCCTTCGTTATGGAAATTATTCATGAGGTAAAAACTAAAAGAGTAAATGGACATTTTAGAGCCCTATTAGGGAATGTGGATGAACATCAACAAGATGAAAGCAGTAACACAAATAATAGTTTTGCTTGTGGACTAATACTTACCTACTCGTATAACTTTGAGGATATAAGGTATGTGATAAATAAATATTGGAAGATTTTTGAGAATGACTTGGGTGTCTTGGAGAAACTAGGTGTAAAACCTACCATAATTTATAAGAAAAATATTTCAATTAAAGGACTCCTGGAAAAGGAGAAGATTTACATACAGGGAGGGGGTACATATAAATGTGGTAGATGTCCTCAGTGCCCTTATATGATGAATACTGATAGATTTAGGTTGGATAATTATGGATTTATCAAGAACAGAAAGAAAATGTATTGTTATACTAAAGGGGTGGTCTACATTGCGGTATGTAAGAATTGTAAAAGTTTCTATGTAGGGAAAACAAAAAATGCCTTCAGGCATAGGGTATATCAGCATACATATGATATCAAACAAAGAAATGTTAATAATGCCCTGTATAAGCATATTAATATTAATAGCAACCACAGTTTTTGTTTTTATATTCTTGAACAAGTGGATTTGGGGGAGAGGGGGGGACCCGTGGAGGAATATTTAGATTTTTTAGAATTGAAATGGCAGATAAGACTAAATGCACACTCTCCCCCTGGTCTGAATGAAAAGATGTCTCTATTGCCTTTCTTAAAATTAAAACAGCTATTTATTATATGAAAAAATTATATTTAAATATATAGACAGGCTATTATTACCTTTTTGGTAACGTTTTGCATTTTAATCTCTGGCATGTATATTACTGATGATGTATTTCCTGCATTGTGTGACTCAATAAGGAAATGATGTAATGGGGCAATTAGTATAATTGCATATGAGATTTGAACAGGCAGCATAATGTTATTCTGAAGAAGTCTGATTATTGACAAAAGCGCTTAATGTGTATTTGTTTGTGAGAAGTTGTCAGTAAATTTATTTTTTATACTTTGGTCTCGTGTTGTTGGGCTATTCCTGCTACTTTATTTTTTAAAATTATTACTAGTTATAACATCTGTAGATCAGTGTCTCCCGTGATAGACAGATAACTGATTTTACCTGTGTGTGATAAAAGCACACTTTTTTCGTTCATTGTTTATTAAAATTCAAATATTGAAAGCATTGAGCCAAAAACTAAAAAAGTATATATCTTTGTTTGCAAGGGGCAAGCCCCCTGCACATCCATCATGTGGATGGCTCTGTCTCGCATCCTACTAAATTATACATACCATCTCCACAGATACACCACAGTGGAGAAAATTGCAAAACCCCTCAGAAAGAACTCACCTGGGTCAGACTCACTGTAACATTAAATATTAGAACTGAAGGCACTCAACCACCACTGCTTTAACCACATGTAGTAAGCAGATACTGCATGCCTTTCTTGGGAGGTAGTACTACTGTAGTTCAGTAGTTATAAGCAAACATGCTTCATTTTTGTTTGGTTGCTTTTGTAATGGAGAGCACATGAAATGGCACTTTACATGTTCTGAACACAGCTACTATAACTGTACCTCAAGCACATATTTCTGCTGGAAAAATAAGAGAGAAGTTTAAGGTTATGAGCTGACAATGAGTTTCATGCTTTAGTCCATATAATAGGTCCATCATGTTTCTGCTTGCAGTATAAAAGAAAGTATTTAATTAGGCAGTGTTCCCAGAATTTCTACAAAAAGAGGCATTTGTGACCAGCAGGTTTGCCCAGTTAACCAGGCAAATAAATAAAAAAGTTTAGAGCTCAAGAAAGTTGTTTTTATTGCTCTTTAGCACAGAGAAATAAAGTCCTGACTGTAGCCCAGATAACATGGGATCAAAAAGTAATTCGGTCATTGGAGGAGCCTGTGGCAGAGGTTGGGGGGAGTGAGAATGATTGATCAAATTTGACTTTCTAATCCTGGAGGGAAGGCGGCAATCTAAACAACTGAATGAATGATCTGTCCCTGTTTATTTTAGACTTTGTCCAGATTTCTTGCACTAAGAAGTTGAGGTGTGTGTGAGAGAGAGACAGAGTCAGAGAGAGAGAAGCCCTAGTTTAGATCTAACAGGTGGAATTCATTTTCAAGTGCATTTTCAAGGAACTGTGAGCTTCAAGGGAAGCAAAGTTACTGTTGCTCATGCTAAGTCTTCTTAAAATGTGCAACGGTTTTGTTTAGCAAATTATATCATTATTGTGGTATAGAATTTTAAGGCAGTGTCAGCACAGCAGGTAGCATACTTGCATCTTGATGCAAAGGGTTGTAGGTTCTGTTCCTACAGCATGTACATTTGTATTTTAAGGGGGTATGGTTCTGGAATCCTTAGTATGTCCTCCTTTGGATGAGACACCTAATAACTATGAACCTGTTTTTCACCTTGCCACCCGTTCCCTATTGCAATATACCAGTTTACCATTTCTTTTAATGTAACATAGGCAATTTATTCTTCAAGGGTAACAGGCACTGAATTTGTAAATGAAATACTGAAATATAAAGTTGTTTTCTAGCAACAACCTCTTCATTGGTTTCAGATTTCTATAATGTGAAATTATTCAGATGACTTTTACTTCTGCAGAGATTCTGCATATTGATTGATATTGGTGGATTGTATGACAGACGTTTGAGTGACCCTTTATTGTTGAAATGTTCTGAATTGGGCAGGTTGTCATTATTGGTTCATGATTTGTTTCATTGCTTAAAGGAAAAATGTTCAGAACTATAAATTTAAAACATACTCTAACAAGTGGTGCTGTATTATACAAGGGATATAATTCAATTATTATACAGTATAATTAATACAGTCAGGAAGGTGAATCAAAGAACTTTTGCATGGTTCTCAAAATGTGTGCAAGGAGCCTATGATTTGAAAACAGCCCATAGGTAAACTTACCCTGCCACTGGCAAGATGCATTTTGCATTTTCTTTGAATGTGGGTTTCAATGCTGTTTCAGTGAATGTGGGTTTCAAAGGTAGAGAAGTTTTAATGCTAAGTCTGTCTTCATTGTAAGAGTATTGCTTTCTTTACGTTTAGTAAATGTCTATCAGTGTTTGTGCTATAAAATTTGAAATAAAAGTTGTAAATGAAATCCAAATATCTGTAATCATTGTAGAAGTAAAACAGTATGCACACTGAGAGATTTGAACAGTGTCTATGGCAAATGGGGAGAAATATCCAGGTAATGGGGCACTGGAATGGCTGTGTGGGTGGAGGGGCGGGGCTCTGGGTTTGCACCCCCCTGAAAAAAATCCTGCGGGCTCCGTTGTGTGTAGTGCTACTGATATGACATCAGCCATGGATCAGTTCGCTCTGTACGCAAACTGCAGAGGGTCAAAATCAGGAGGTAGGCATGACGGAAGATGCTTTTTGATCAGCTGCTCAAAACATTTCAAAACAGTGGATGTCAGAGCAACTGGTCTGTAGTCGTTAGGGCTGGAGGGAGTGGTTTTCTTAGGTAGTGGGATGATGTTAGTTTCCTTGTAGCATGAGGGTACTTTGGCCATGGCAAGAGAGGTGTTAAAAATGTCCTTGAGCACTGTCCATAGTTGATCAGCACAGCCTTTTAACACCTTGCCCAGTATGTTGTCTGGGCCAGCAGCCTTCCTGGGGTTCACTCTCCTTAGCTCTCTTCTTACCTCCTCCTCTGTGCTAAGTACTGCATCCTTCTCATCAGTAGGTAGCTTTAGTGCCAACTTGTTTCTTTCCTCAAATCTACCAAAGAAGATGTTCAAAGTGTCCAGGAATTCGATGCTGTCCTCACACTGTGCTGACCTGATTTTGTAGTCAGTGATCTCCTGTAAGACTTGCCATAGACTCCGTGCATCTTTCATGTTTTCAAAGTGGCTCTGTACCTTTCTGCCATACTCTTTCTTAGTCTCTTTTGTACCCCTCCTCAGATTACCATTTGCTACACTTAGGGCTACTTTGTCTTTAGCCCTGTAAGCTGCGTTTCTGTCCTTCAGAAGCTCATATACCTTAGGGGTGAGTCATGGTTTCTGGTTAGCTCTAATAGTGATACTCTTGGTATTTGTTACCCCATCAACACAGTTTGAAATGTATGCCATCACTACTTCAGTGTATTCATCAATGTTCAGATGCTGATTCACTGTGGCTGCCTCCTTGAACATATCCTAGTTGGTTCTTTCAAAGCAGTCTTGGTGGCCCCCCATAGTCCCCTCAGGTCATACCCTGATTTGCTTCTTTGTGGGTTTCTCTCTAACCAGTGCAGGTTTGTAAGATGGCAATAGTGAGATGGTATATGGTACATTCTGAATTTTGTTAATATTGAAGCGTGTGTGTACTCACAAGCTGCTTCCTACACTAGTGAGTACTGACGCCAAATCTTATAAGCGTCTTAGAGTTAGATTCCTAAAGCTGCTTTAGCTTATGCGATAGATGTAATGTGTGCATTTTACAGCTAAATGGAATGAAATGCTAACCTAACTACCACTAGGACAGATTAAATCATCCTGTATTTTTTGTCAGCTATTGGAATTGCTCATAAGAATTGTAGAGGTGCATAATCATGATTTCAGCTATATTTTAGAACCATTTTTTTTCCTGCATGTGTTCTTAACAAGGTGAATTATTTATCATAATTACTGAGAATATGATGCACATGTTTAATGTACTAGAGTGTTGATATGTCCGGCATTTGTTAGTGCTGGCAGGAATAACCACTTTTAAGAGAGCTGCCCCAGTCACTTACCTTGCTGTTTTTCCCTATAAGGTGGTAACTGCTGCTAGTTTTGATCTTCAGGTTTTATCAACGCATACCTCCACTCCTCACACCAGTGTTTTAGCAAGGCATACCTCACTCTTTTCACCACTGAAACAAGTGTCCATCTACCTTATGCTATCCTACACTCACAGCAACACCCAACTCTCTATCTGTCTTCCCATTTTACCCTGGATAGTGTAGTGTCAGTCTCATACTGTATCTTTCTTCTGTTCACAGTCAGGATATCTGCCTCTTTAGAAACGGGCTGCACCTCTTGGTTAAGCTGTATCCAAAGCAATGTGACTTCTCCTGTGAGGATAACTAGTACCATCCCTCCCTGCAGTCTACAAGGACGTCCAAGCTTCTAGTTTAGAAGAAGAGTAGGTTTAAATTACTTGAGATTTGTTCGAAGAACTGCTCTGCTGAATTACTCATTGTACTTCTATTGTTGGTTAGCACACTGCACGGACCAGCTGTTCTCCCAGTGTGGATTTATTTCCCTTTCAGCTTTTAAACAATCCCTGCTAGGGCACGCACTTCCCCATTTTGTCCATTAGATGTTAGTATATACTAAGCTACCAAACTCCCAATAGACTACCCAGTTTGGTAGAAATACAAGTTTAAAACTTAACTATATATATATATAAAACTGCCATTTTACCAACATTGACTACTTGTGATAAGTCTGCCCAGCCGAAAAGTCTGCCCCCTAAATAATCTGTATTCTCCATTCTATTAAGGCTATTATTTTCAGTCAAGAATGACAACTAAAGCAAATTGACCCGGATAAAACTAAGAAAGCATTGCTCCAGATTGTTTTTTAAAACATGGAACTCCTGCAGCTCGGAAGGTTCCCGCTCTGTTCGCCCTCGCTACGCACTCCGCTCCCCTACCCTACTCTCATACTCATCCAGCCCCATTTCAATTATACTTATACCTAAACACCACTCCCACGTATTACCAGCCCCACTTCCCTATCCAGCCTATCATACTCAACCACCCAATTAGCCCTCTAATTACTCCACCACAACCCTTATTACATGACATATTGATGCCCCACCTACTCTTCCCCTCTAACTAGTCTACCACCAATCACCATATTAAAGTTACAGTACTCCTCTTACTCTACAAACTCTCCCAAAAATAACAAACTATGTCTCCACTTCCACAAAACTCAAATCTATAACTCCTACTACTCTCTATATCCATCTTTACCCTACTACTAACAACCATAACCATCTATCAAGTCCAGCTTCAACACGACCTAACCATTCCAAAACAATCTGCATCCCTACACCATACACCTACCAATACCCACTTTCACATAGCCCCATACCTCTAACAATCCACCCCTATACACTATCTCTCACACAGATTACCCCCACCAAGTAGTCAATCCCACTCTACATTAAAACAAAATGAAATCATCAGAAAACTTAACCAACTCTACTTATACCTACAAACAAAACTCATAATTTGTGGTGACATACACCCTAATCCAGGCCCACTCAAACTAGACACCCCAAGCCCCAATCTGAATAATATCCTGCTCCATAGGTAGAATAACTCACTCCTCATCATTAATCTCAACGAAAGAAGTATCCTGAACAAGATTCATCACCTCCACGCTCTATTAGCCATATACAAATGAGAAACTGTCATACTTACAGAGACTTTACTAAAATCAGAAATCCACAATAATGAAATTATAGCACCAGGGTATAACATCATTTGCACAGACTGAATAGCAAAAAGGGAGGGTGGGAATCCATACTATAAAAAAATCACCTCATCCTCGAGCAGCTCGACATTACAACCCCAGACCTCAAAAATGTTGAACTCACCCTTGCCAAATTAAAACTGAACCCCCAAAAAATATCAACATCATTGGATGTTATATTCCCCCAGGAAACAATATCACCATTATGGAAAACTTACTAGAATGGATTTCAACTTCCTTTCCCCAAGAAAATATCCTACTAGGTGATTTCAATATAGATTCTCTCAACTGCTCCAATCAAAACCTACTCTCCCACATCAACCTTCATGGATTAACCCAAGTTATCACATCCCCTACTAGAACTGACAAAAGAACCAAACACCAATTCATACTGGATTGGATACTTGTATTCCACCCATCCCTCATAACCCTAGCTGGATGCCTCCCTGACACCTTCAGCGATCACCAACCAACCTGCCTTCTGAGAAATAAACTCCACTAATTATCCAGATAACTGTACAAGAAATTAGAAATAAAAACACTTTAACCACAATAACCTTAACAGGGACCTAAAAAGTGGTAATTGGACCCCCCTGAACCACCAGAATTAAAACTAAATATGCCCCCTGGCTAACTAAAGACACCAGAGTTTCCCTCAAAAACAGAAACAAAGCTTGGACAAATTTTCATAAAAGTAATACCCAAACTGACAAAATGATCTTGAATTATGTAACAAGGCCAAAATGCTAATAAAAACAGACAAAATTTCCTATCAAAATATTCAAAATAAACACACTAATAACCCCCAAAAATTCTGGGCATCAATCAACTCTGTTTTACAACCAGGTAAAACTTCTACCCCCTCACCCAATACAGGAAACAACCACGACAACATCCCCACCAAATTCAACAAATATTTTACAGAACCAATTTAAGCCCTAGCTAATAACCAAACTAACTCTACTCACCCCATCCCAACAAACATAACTAAACCATCTGAAACAAAAGATAACAGCACCCACTTCAACTTTCACCCAGTATTGACCAAGACCATACAAAAACTTCTCCAAAAACTCAAACCCACCACCCAGGCCGCTGATAACCTTCCCACTGAATATCTACAACTAGCCGCAGAAGCTATTGCCTACCCTGTTTCTATCCTTAATAACAGATCCATCTTGGAATGCACAGTACCCCATTTATGGAAAATATCCCACATTATACCACTGCGCAAAAGAGGCAACTCCTTTGAACTCAATAACTATCGGCCTATAGCTACACTATCTCCCTTATCAAAAATCCTTGAGAGGGTAATTCATACACAACTGATGAAATATCTGCTAGATAACAAATTACTTTCTATACAGCAACACGGCTTTAGACCCTTCCACAGCACCACCACTGCGCTAACATCATTCGCTAACACCATAAATCATCACAGAAATAATGGTCTACTTGTTTCTGCTACATTCTTAGATTTACCTAAAGCTTTCGACATGGTTAACCACCTAAAACTTCTTCACTCACTCACACTAAACCTCAGTACCTCTTCTATTTCATGGTTCAGAAGCTATCTATCTGGCAGGCAGCAAGCTATAAAATGGCAAAACCAAATATCCTCCCTGCTGCCTGTTTCCCCTAGGGGTCCCCCCAAGGCTACATCTTAGGCCCTTTACTCTATTTACCGATCAACTCCCATCCGCCACACCTAAAGCCTCTATAGTTCAATACGCATATGACACCAATGTAATATGTGCAGCCCCCACACTAGATCTCCTCCTCTCTCAAACTCAAGAGTCCTTCTCAGTAGCCAAAGCTTAGTTCACCATCCAACAGCTCATTCTTAACCCAACCAAAACAAAACTGCTTCTCTTCAGCTCTCAGATCCTTTCCCTCACCGACAACTTTACTATCACCTCCAACAACAACACTATTACCCCAACTACTCACACCAAACTGCCTGAATTTGATCTACACATTGCCCAAACTATAAAGAAAGTTCACAAAAAACTTGGACTGCTCTATCGTAACAAGCACTTCCTCTCAAGTCATGTCAAAATAGCAATAGTCAGAACACACCTGCTATCTAACCTACTCTATGCCTCCCCTGCATTTATTAACCTTTGTAAAACTGATCTAAGCAAATCTGAATCCTGCTATAATAAGATAGCTAGATTTGCTTCAGACTCATCCTATAGAACACATCACTGCGAGTCTCTTATGCTCAACTGGTTAGAATTCCCACTATTATTTCAAACAAATCAACTTTCACTAGCACACAAAATATATCACGCAGACAAAATCCCAGCTCTTCAACATCCAATTCATTCTCACATCACAACTAGAACCTTGAGATCTAGCACCCTAAATCACCTAAAGGTCACCAAATTTAACAATGAGGCAGGTAAATTTGTCTACAGCCACTCTATCTCTAAACTCTGGAACTCCCTTCCTTCTACTTAACTATCAATAATTCCACCTCTCAATTTAAGAAACTCCTCAAAACTCACTTTATGAATAACAGGCTATGCTCCTGCCTCACCCCGGGATAATACTCTAGACTATAGCAAATCTACCAGTTCCTCACTAACACATGCCATTTTCTAAGCCTAGTAACAGTCCTATTATGACCGTAGCAAATGAAATGTCTTCTTTTCAGCTATGTTAGTAACTCAAAATGCTTTTTCAACTTGTCTACTAAAAAATTAAATTCTATGTATAGCTTGTTCATATCTGAAAGTGTTACATAATGTTTTACCTAGTACTGTCATATTTACTCTGTGTGTTTACAATATGCTGTCTTTTAGTCACAACTCTTGTTTGTCTACATTTGAATTATTATTCATAATCTTAATATGTTCAGAATGTATGTAACTGGAGCTTTTCTCCCCGGGCCTCTGCTGAAAATGGACTTTTATCCAGTCTGACACTCCCAGTTAACAAATGTAAAATAAATAAATAATGGTCACAGTTTCCCATTTGTGGAAGTTGCACTACTTTATACGCTTTCTTTAAGTTTATGTACACCTTGTCCAAGATATTATCACCCCCTGTAAAAATGTCGTGATGGTAGTGTGGGAGAACTTTCAGATCTGTTTTATTAAAGCCACCAGCTGCCATGTGTACAAAGTCAGGATATTTGCTCTGCAGCTCACCCATGTGATTGCATAGTTTACTTAGAGCCTCAGTGGTATTAGCACTAGGTGGGATATATACCACTGTTACAATGACCCCATTCAGCTCCTGTGCAAGTAAAATGTTCTACATTAAATGGACAGGAAAGTTTCCGCAGCAGTGTGACAGTATGATTTCACAGTTGCTGCAACATCTTTTGTTAACACAGATGCAGACTCTACCTCCTCTGGCCTTTCCACATACTGTACATTTTCTGTATGCATGAAACAGCATAAAATTCTTTGAATTTACTGCACTATCATTTATCTTGTCATGCAGCCACGTCTTGGTAATCAGAAATAATAAAGAAGTTATGTACTCACCATAACGTTTATGTTTGTAGTCCATCTCACCCTTCATTCTTACATGTGGGTTCGGAGCCAATCCTCGGCTCCGACTGGGCCGATTACAAAGCTCGAAGTCTCTAAGTTGGCTCGTGGGAAGGTAGGTATCCCATAAAGCAGTGGTATCAATCCTCAGATCTTGTTTGCTGCTAACTATAATAGAAAATAGTTGTACTGTACCCTCAGGTAAAAGAAACAATAGTGAAAGGTCTCCAACATACGGAAGGAGCAAAATTTTCTACCAGGTCCTCCAGGACTATATGGACGAGGGTAGGTGGGTGGGTTTGTAAGAATGAAGGGCGAGATGGACTACAAACATAGAACGTTATGGTGAGTACATAACCTTTTTATGTTATGTAGTCCTAGCACCTTTTTCTCGGGTGGCTCACGGGAATACACTCTTGAGCACCGTGGAACCAAAGGAAGCTCTGACCCTGGAGGCCAAGACAACTTTGTAATGAGTAATAAAAATATGTGGGCTTGCCCAAATTGCGGCTGCACAAATGCTGTCCATTGAAATCCTCACTTGAAAGGTAGTGGATGTTGCTACTGATCTGGTTGAGTGACCTATAACTCTGAAGGGAAGTTCCTTGTTATTGGAAGCGTATATAAAAGTTATGCAATTAGAAAGCCAATTAGATAATGTGATTTTAGAGACTGGCATACCCTTTCTTGACTTCGAAAAGGATATGAATAACTGATCTGACTTCTTGAATTCTTTAGTTCTGTGGAGACAGAACCTCAGTTGCCTATGTACATCAAGTTGAAGTCTGTATTCTGCCTTGGTGGTATGGTTAGGGAAAAATACTGAAGTTTACTTGTTTGGTTAATATTAGATTGGGAGCAAATCTTAGGGACAAAAGAAGGGTTAGTTCAAAGAGAAACCCTGTCTTTATGGAAGATCAAATAAGGAGGCTTGACTGAAAGTGCTTGTAGCTCTGAAACTCTTCTAGCGGAGGTTATGGCTACCAGGAAAATCGTCTTCCAAGAGAGGAATTTCAAATCGCAAGTGGATGAAGGTTCAAAGGGTGGTGAGGTTAAGTGTGAAAGGACAAAATTTAAATCGCAAGGAGGGACAGGTTCTTTAAATGGAGGTCTCAATAAGGAAGTGCTTTTCAAAAAGGCTTTACACAGTCTATGTGCCATCAAGTTAGGCATATGCTGTCCTAAGTGGAAACTGGAAATAGTTGCTAGCTGAACTTTAATTGTGGCAGCGGCTGAGCCTTGTTGGAAGAGTTCTGAAAGGAAGTCAAGAACTGAAGAAATTGGGGCAGTGAAGGGATCTATGTTTCTGGTCTGCACCCAAAGAGAAAATATTTTCCATTTACTAGCATATAGTTTCCTGGTAGAAAGCTTATGAGAGGATATCAAGATATGTTTTACTACTGGAGTGAAATCCTGAAGCCTGACTAAGGATGGAAGTGGAGCAGCCAAGCTGTCAAGTTGAGGGTGTGGAGAGAGGGATGGAATGTTCCTGACATATGTGCCAGCAGGTCTGGAAATTGGTCCAGAATTCCATGGATCCTCCAGTAGATGAGGCCCGAGAAAGGGGAACCAAATCAGACGAGGCCAGTATGGAGCAATGAGAATCATCTTGCTTCCCATGGACTTTGCTTTCTGAATGATGTTTAATATGAGGGGAAATAGGGGAAAGGCATAAAGAAGTCCAGAGAGCCAATTGTGAACAAGTGCGTCTCTCAGTGTCTCCCCCGGAGGGGGGATCAGGGCAGTAGCTGCTGCATTTGCCATTCATAGGGGTGGCAAAAAGATCTCAGTAAGGCTGGCCCCATTTGCAGAAGATTTGTTCCACTACATTCTGATTCAGAGACCCCTCGTGAGGCATCAAAATTGCCCTGCTGAACTTGTCGGCTATCAAACTGGACTTTCCTGGGATGTACGTTGTGACTAGAAAGCGCTGGGAAGATATCGTCCACTGCCAAACCCTCAGAGCCTCTCGACAAAGTGGGTATGATCTGGTTCCACTGTGTTTGTTTATATACCATACCACTGACATATTGTCTGACTGGACTGCAATCGTTCCTAAAGGTAGAGAGTTGTGGAGTGTTTGCAACACCAGAAACGCTGCTCTCATCTCTAGAACACTGATGTGCAAATGGGCCTCATGTTCTTGCCGAATACCTTGGGTTGTCTTTCCCAGTTAATCCCCCCCCCACACACCCTACCTGGGAAACATCCGCGGTCGCAGTAGCAACAGGTTGATGTGAAACGAATGGTCTCCTGGTGGTTAACTCGAACTGAATCCACCAACGAAGATCCTTCTTGCAAGTTTCTGTTATTATGCTTGGGTGAGACAGAGGAAGTTCTTGAAACGACCACTGGGAGAAGAGTAACCACTGTAGGATTCTCATGTGCATCCTGGCTAATGGAACAAGGGCTATGGTTGAGGCCATTGTTCCCAGTAGTTTGAGCAATATCTTTGCTTTGACCTTGTTTTTGGGAAGAAGAAGGAATATCTGTTGTTTGAGTTTCACAATTCCGTCAGCGGGAAGGCCTGCCATCATTGAAACGGTGTCTTTTTCTGGGCCTATAAAAGTAACATGCTGACAGAGTGACAAGGCAGATTTTTGCAAGTTTATTATAATGCCTAGCAGAGCACAAACTTGCAGAGTCATGTCTCTGGCCTGTTGAAGTAGATGCTTGGTGGTGGCAGTTAGGAACCAGTCATCCAGGCATGGAAACATTCGGAATCCAAGATGTCTCAAGTGAGCCATTACTACTGCCATGCATTTGGTGAACACTCTGGGGGCTGTAGTGAGACCAAAGGGCAGAACACGAAACTGGTAGTGACTGGCTCCCAGCCGGAAGCATAAGTGACTTCTCGATGCTCTGTCCATTTTTATGTGGTAGTACGCATCTTGGAGGACTATCGAGCGCATCCAATTGTCTATCCCTAAAAGGGGGAGTATAGACGGTAGTGTCGCCATTTCGAACTTGGACTTCTTCACTGATTCGTTTAATTTGCTGAGATCCAATATGGGCCTCCAGTCCCCTGTTCTTTTTTGCACTAAAAAGAATCTCGAGCAATTTCCAAATCCTATCTGGTCTGCGGGGACAGTTTGGATGACTCTTTTGTTTAGCAACTTTTGAATCTCTACAGTTGCTTGATCCCTGTGATTGGGTGAAACATCCGGGATTTTCCTAATTCGAGGAGGGGGGTAGGAGAAGGGTATGGAGTATCCTCTGGATATTATGTTTTGTACCCACTTGTCTTTTGTGATATTTTCCCAGGCTTCTAGGTACAAAAACAAATGTCCCCCGACTGGCTCCAGAGTAGCACAGTCAGGCCTCCTTTCAGGAGCACTGATAAGGATGTCCGCGAAAGGAATCACGTTCGCCCTGGTTCTGCAGTCCCCCCTCTGCCTCTAGGATGGCATCTACCATTATTTCCTCTCCCTCTGCCCCTGGGGAAGGAATCACCTCATGCACCTGGGAAAAATCTCTGGGATTTCTTGAACCACATTTTCCTGCCTTTCTGCCCTTTAGGATAGGGACTTGAGGGGGTGGAAAAATGTACTCCAACGGCAGAGAGATTTTTCCCTTCCTGCTCACATCTGGTGAGTGTATCCTTAACTTTTGGTCCAAACAGTGAGGAACTGTCAAAAGGGGCATTTGTGAAGGTAGACTTAAAGGGTTACGAGAAGTTACACAAGCAAATTCAGGAGTGTCTCCTCAGGGAAACTCCTGAACCCGCTGCCCTACTCGCTCCATCTGCTGTGTATGATATCAGTCTCATGGAGGAGTTCACTATAGAGTTTAAGGTGGATAACTGAGCAGTAACCTTCTCTGGTAGCCCTGCAGTTCATATACTTTGTAGAGTATCTCCTAGTTCCTTCAGGAGATCTCTCTGAAGCCTTGTAAAATGGGTAAGCTAATTCTGTGATCTAAGGGTAAAAGCCACTGAAGAAAAAACACGCTTCCCATATCTGTCCATCGTTTGAGACTCTGTTCTCTGCAAGTTCCTTCTTGGTGGCTGCTGCCACCACTATAACATCGACTGGCATGCCTTTCATCAAAAATTCCTTCTCCTTGGGAGCTGACAGGAATTTGTTTGGCCTCCTAGGGACTAGCTCAATGGTGTCAGGTGATTCCCATGCCTTTCGACTGACCAAGTCCATGATTTCATCGAAAGGTGGAGACACCCAAGAGGCTGAAGGTTGAGATCCAAAAGCCTTCAGGTACACCAGCTCCTCATCAGAAGGATTGATGGTAGGCCAGCCACCTCTCTGTTTCAGGATCTCAAGGATATCTACAAAGGAGATTTCATCAGAGGATGACCTTGGGGACCCTTCTGACTCCTTGAGGTCAGTGTCTGAGGTGACGGACTCATCAGGGGAGTCTGCGTGCTTCCTCTTGCATGTTTTCTTCCAAGGAGGCTCCTCAGAAGGGTATTCTGGGGAGGTCTTAGAAGAATGGGGACCCCCCCCCAGAGGGGCTTCCTGAGGCTGTGGATCTCTGCTGTCCTGTGGATAGGATGGCACCAAGACAGAGGCTGGTGCTTTTGGGGGAAGAACATCAGCATCCTTGAGTAGAGCTGCAGATTTGGACAGTACGCACCTCATCATCTTGAAGGCAGACTCCCCCAGTTCCGAGGACACCACCGGTTCTGAAGAAGCAGAGGTAGCCTTCGGTTCCAGGGAAATCGGCTCCAAAGCTGATGTAGGAACCGAGCTTAGCTGAGCCAACACACCGAGAGGTAGACTCGGAACCGAGGTGGTTCGGGTCCAAGACTCTCCCTCGAGGTCGTCTAGTGAACTTCGGCTCCTAGACACCATGGATGGCACCAAATGTGTTGGAGCAGATATCGGTTCTGGCAAGTCCTCATGGGGTGCTGGAGCCGAAGGTTCTACAACAAACAGTACTGGATGTTCTGGCTCCAACAGACCAGTATGGCTCAGAGGAGGAACAGCGGTGGATGTAAAAGGTTTGGACAGCTCTGAAGCCAAATGGGCCTGAGCAGAGAGCAAATTTTCCAGCCCCAATGCCTTCAAAAGTCTGTGCACCACCCTCTCCACATCATCATCTGACAGTTTGCTCCTACAGGACCTGGAGGAAAGGGTTGGTGAACGAGATCTCTGAAAAATAGGAGATATCAAGGTACGGGAGACCAGACAAATGTCAGTAGACCGGCTCCAAGTAGAAAAATCCTTTTTTGGCTCCAAAGTTCCTGGGGCCAATATAGGCTCATCAATGGCAATGACCTCAGTCAACTCCAAAGACAGTGGAGTCGATGAGGTGGAAGTCTTAATAATTTTAGACATTTTTACAGGAGGCCCAGATCTCTCTGAGGACACTGGAGATGGCCTCTTAGCATTCTTTTCTTTTTGACTACAGGAAGACTTCGCAGATTGAGAGGATGAAGAACTACCTAAAGCTTCCTCAAAAGATGGTTTTAAGAGACCTTTCAAAATAAGCTTGTTTTTCTTTTCTTGAAGGACTCTAGAGCTAAAAGCATGACAAAAGGTACAGCTCTCTTGTAAATGAATGGTCCCTAAACAGTAGGCACACACAGCATGCTCATCCGTTATGGACATTTTTTGATTACATTTTTGGCAATTCTTAAAACCGGAAGGTTTATGATCCTTATCTTTAGACATGCTAGACAGCTGTAACTAGTAGCAGATGACACAGAAAAAACAACAGAAGGGAAACTAGCTAGATCCTCTAACTTAAACGGACCACAGCTAACGGGGTAATAATGACACACTACAAAGAGAGAAGTAATAGGAGAGAGGACTAGGTCCTCTAACTTAAACGGTCCTAGCCCTGCTAAGGCAGAAGAGAAAACAACAGTATAAGAAGAGGACCAGGTCCTCTAAATTAAATTGGCCTAGCCCAAACAGAAACAAGGGAAAAACACACAACTAGAAAAATCCGCTAATGAAAAATGGACTTTGCTACAAGAGAGACATGCCATACCAGAAAACAGTTAACTAAACTACCTACACTTAAACACGGGTATACACACGCATAAACCTATAAGAAAATCCCAATAATAATTGGTAAAAAGGACTAAACTAGAAATACCTACAAGGCAAATACTCTATACAAGCTAATAAACAAGAGAAAACTAAGCTACCACTACTGGGATACCAATAAAAACACACACACACACACACACACACACACACACACACACACACACACACACACACACACAAACACACACGCCTGCGGAAAAAGGGTCTATATCAAAACATCAAAGTATTAAAACTTCGAATGTTCTGATACTGAACACTATTCAGCGAATGCTAAGAATAGTGAAGCTTCAGAACAGCGAATTCTTTCCTCGGGAAAGAATTTGGTTGGCCATTTCTGTGGCTTCGCTATTCTTAGCACTGTGGTGGAAAGTTACGGGTTGGGGTCAGGTAAGTGTGCGATTGTTTGTACGTTAGTGTTAGGGGTGGGTTAAGTGAGTTAGGGTTAGGGCGCGGGTTGGGTGTGTGTGCGATAGTGACAGGCTTTAAGGTTAGGGGCGGTTTAAGTGAGTTAGGGTTAGGGCATGGGTTAGGTGAGTGTACGATAGTGATGGACCTTAGGGTTAGGGTTTGGGTTAAGGTAAGTGGGTAGCTAGTAGTGTATGTTTAGTTTAGTGTAGCATTAGATGCAGGAATTTAAGTGTATGCGTGTGGTTGCTGTTTGTTTGATGTGCTTGTTTGATGTGTGTGTGTGTGTGTGTGTGTGTGTGTGTGTGTGTGTGTGTGTGTGTGTGTGTGTGTGTTTCAGAGCAGCAAATCTTTTCCATGGCAAAAAATTTGCTGTTCTGAATGTTCAATATTTTCATGTTTAGATGTTTTGGGGCCGATTAAATATCGTTCGCTATTTTCATCTTTCAATAACATGATATAAACGGGGAAAAACGACGGCCAAACTGCTAACAACAACAATGAAATATTAAACAACACCTAATATCTACTACTATGTAAAAACTAGTATACTAATTAAATTCTAAGTATCTCCTAACTAATTCAACTATATACTAAGTATAAACAGGAAAAAATACAAATGAAAAGGCTGACTTAGCCACGGTCAAGAAGAGCACTTCTGAACTCGTAAAGCAGCAAATGAGATCTGAAGATTGATATCACTGCATTATGGGATACCTACCTTACCACGTACCAACTTAGAGACTTCAAACTTTGTAATTGGCTGAGTCGCAGTCAAGGATCGGCTCCGAACCCACATGTAAGAATGAAGGCGAGATAGGACTACATAACATCAAGTATTTCTCACATTGTTCTTGTTGGAGAGTTCCAGTCTCAAGTAGTCCATCTTGCTATCCAGTGATCTCACATTAGCTAGCAGTATATTTGGTAGTACAAGCCTGTATGGGTTTGCTTTTAACTTTTCATCAATACCTGCTCTGCAACCTCTTTTCCTTGTTCTGACATCTCTTTCTCTTTTTTTCTTGTCCAGCATATTCAAGAAAGCTGTTCCACCAGTTTCAGGCACTTTAGAGTGTGAAGAGTTAAAATACCCAGCTGTTGTAGTTCTGTGGAAGTAGTAGACCCAGATACACTGCAGACTTCAAGGCACCCAACCAGCAACATGTAGATGCCGTCTGTTTAATTTCTAGTACCTTCTGCCTACTATAAGTTATTGTACCTTCAATATGAAGTGCAGAAACTGATATTTTTGAGATATTCTTTGCAAAAGAAGACAAAATATGCATATCTCTAGAATGAGCTGACACAGCCGCAGCCACACAGGGTGCCATCTTTTTTTTTTTTTTGCCAGATGGGATAATTTACTAGACCTGGAACTTTGCCTTGAGTGTCTTTAACGTTCTGGTTGTAGTAGGGGGCCCGGGTCTACTTCACGATGTTGAAAGCCAACAATATCGAAGCTGATATTGTCTGCACCACAACATCGACAGCGCAGAACATCGTGCAGGTAAACGGAAATCTCCTTGGCCTACGCTAGTTAGTTTTTATTTTTGTTTGTTTTTTTTTTTTTAAACGTTATTTGATGTTTTACTACATCGATCACTAAAGGTCAACCTTTAGTGATTCGATGTAGTAAGATTTCGATAATGTGATATAGATGCAGGGGCTCGGCTATCACATGTTATGATGCTGTTAAGTAACTGGACTATATAAAAGTGGTGATTTTCAATGTGTATTTGATCTGAAGAAATTTTTTTACTTAAAAAAAAAAAAAACTAAGTGCTTATTCAATGTTCTAAGTTTTATTGTGTCTGGAGTTGTATTTATTAATAAAACCTATGGATTTTGGTACCTTCAGTCTGGAGGAGTCTCTGACCTAACATTTTTTGTTTTCTGGAGTTGATGCTTTGTTGTTTTTAAGTCTATAGTCATGTTTACAATGCTATGGCTTCAGGGGCTCTGGCCAGGCACCAATCACAGGAACTTTTTGGTGAAAATGACTTTTACGATCTTCAACAATCTTTGGGGAATTTAACACTATTGGTGCAACAGTTAGCGCAACATATGGACAATTTTGCTATGTTGTACCAACCACAGCTGGGCATCACAAGTGATAATGGGTGACTAGGAATATTACCACATGGAAAAATGGACAATATGAATCAGGGAAAAGGGCCCCCTTCCACACACATTAATCCTACTGCTGGTGGCATTACTATGACTTAATGTTTACCTACTGCACAAAGAAACCAACATGTTTCCTCTCTAGAACCACCGGTGTTAAGTGAATGAATTCACGCACATCCCACTCTGACAGAAAACCAAGGGGCCAATACAGGTACTACCTTTATTGAAAGATTAAATGAATATGACTACAAGCTTCTAAAAAAAGTTACAATTTGAGAATGCTTAGTTCTCTGAATGGATAAAAGCTAAGCTTGTCCCAAAAGGCTTAGGTAAGTGACGCTTCTCTACTGCGCTAATATCAGACTCCCTATTAAATAAAGATATACTGTCCTTGTTTGATATGCATGGCTTCAAATACATGACTATGTTAATTAAATACAATACTAAATTCATTGACAAACTTATAAAAGAAATTCAGGCCCTGGGTAGTAATATCATACATGATCTTGAGTATGTGTCACATAAATATGAATGCAGTTACATATTTAAAAGTATCAACAAACAGATAGAAATTTATTTATTTATTTATTTATTTAAACTCAAAATCATTTGTACCTGTAAACTGAAAAAACTTGAGAGGGACAGAAGGGATTATTCCAACAATAAAACTTATCCTGTACTCCCTGCTTCCCAGATCTGGGACTAAAATTTCATAATCAGCCTTCAAATTGCCAACAACAACCAGATTTACAATAATTTATAAAACTGGAGAGCCTTCAACATGACAATACCGAGGGTAACCATTTTATTTTAGATCCAGAGGAGTTCCCACTGTTGAGGCGATTGGAACGGCTGAAAACAAGACAACAGGAGCATGTGAATCAACTCAGACCATACTACATACTACAATATGGGACCCCCCCCAGAGAGGTGAAATTCAGAGGGGCAAGGAACAAGTGCATGGACCACAGAGGGCAGATACAACAATCAGAGAGGACGAACAAGCATGCAGCAGCAAGTTTAGAGTTTGGTTTGATTACCTTATGTTTGAATAATTGTGTATACATCGGAACGAAATCAATAAACCTAGTTCTATCAGTGACCAAATGAAAGAGAATGGTGGCTGCATATTACTACCTTACGCCATTACAAAAAAATCAAACTGGTGAGTGTATAACTTTTCCTCCAGTGTTATTGACACCTACAGTGCTGACCTACTTTCCAGAGGTTTGACTTTCATGCTAGTACGCACTCGGACATAGCATACATGTTAATGGACTTAAAACAATTTGTAAGGAAACTGAATGTTAATGTCTTGTTTCAGAACTTTGATATGGCTATGGATACTTAAAGGTCATCTAGTGCATACAATCCCCCAACATCCAACTCTATGAGAAAATGTGTGAATTAGATATTAGGAGTGTATTGAAGCACATGACTAAAACACTAATTCATGTACTCTTTCTGAAAATGAGAAACTAAAACTGTATGAGTTGAAGAATAACCCAGGAATCAGATATATGAAACCAGATAAAGGGGATGGATTAGTTATAATGAATAAATCTGACTATATGCTCACTTAAAGCTCTATTGTCTGATGATACAGATTCTCCAGTATCTATTAACAAATTAAATGATGCATATAGGTCAATTAGAAATAATTTACAAGACCCTTTTATAGAACAACAGATAAGTATTGATGTATTTAACTATCTTCATGTCACTACCCACTCTATTTTTGGAGCCCCCAAGATACATAAAACATTGCACAACCACCACTTGGACCCACTGGGGAAACTAGGGGTAGTATTTCCTCATCTGTGTGCTAAATTCCTGGACTTGTAACTAAAAACTTTTGTCCAACAGGAGTCACATGTTTGGTGGGATTCATGGGAATTCTTACATAAAATTAATACTATTCCTTTCAAAACTTCCTACATATTTATTACAATCGATGTGAAATACTTCTATACCATGATACCCCACGATTTAGGGCTTTAATGGTTCCTTGAATTATTACATGAAAAGCAAATCTCACAAGAACAAGTTAATCTTTTTGAACAGCTAGTCGAAATTGTGTTGAAAAATAATTGTATTACATTTGATAAACAATTATATCTACAGAGTGGAGAGGTGGCTATGGGGTCCCCATGTAGGAATTTGTATTCAAATATAGTAATGATTCAGTAGGAGAAGAAATACTTATTTTTATTTTATTTTTTTATTTTCCATTTGTTTGCCAGGAAGTGGGCCAATGGCGCATTTTCAGCGAAGGCTCGGGGAGAAAAGTTCCAAAATAGAAAACATTACAAGAAAATTTAACACTGCAGGAAAATAACATTACAAACAAATAAAACATTACAAGAAATAAGGATACATATAAGAAATAAGAAATTGTAAATAACAACCACAATGCAATAACCGTTACTCCAAAGTCAATGCATAGATCACATAAGTGGAATGTTATTAAGCATAGGCTGTAAGTTTATAAGTGGGAATTCTTAGTAGGAATTTTCTGAGAAGAACCTAGGGACTAAACAGTCTGGTGCATGAAGGGAGAAGATGTGCAACAGAGGAGGAAGCTCATACTAGTTAGATATACACTGGATTATGTGAGGGTAGAGACAGCGAGATTAGGAGGTCAGAAAATGTAAAATATGTACAGTAACAAAATTGGAAAATGGGCTGAGAGAAAATAACAGTGATAGTATTCACAGGAGGTAAGAAAAATAGGATATGTACAGTAAGAATATTATGAATTGGCTAAGGGAAAATAAAAGTGGCAGTACCCAGTAAGAATAGCTAGGAAAAATGAGTTTGGCTGAGTTAGTTAGCTGGTTAATAGAGTTGGGTTTCTTACCTGAGTCAGAACATGTACAAATCCATGAACTGTTTAAGTGGGATTTCAGAAGGTTTTTAAAGGTTATTTTGTTGACTGTGGACCCAATGTTAAGAGGTAAATTATTTCAGGTTTTTGCAATATAACTGGAACATAGGGAGTCACCAGCAGTATTCTTACTTCTGGTAGTGTTTATTAGTGATTTGTTACTAGATCTTAGTGTTCGATTGTTTGAATAGTGGTGTAATAGGTCCTGTAGGGCTGGTGTTTTTTCATGTTGGTGAAGTATGTGATGAGCCATCATAAGTTGGTTAAGTGTGAGCAGATTTGGTAGTTCTAACCAGAATAGTTGATTAAGGGGCTGGCAGTGATGGGATCTATAGGCTGAATCAGTAGATTGTTTTGTTACAGCAGCTGTTTAATTTAGTTAAGTCTGCTTTGTTAAGGTCAGTGAATATGGGAGTTGCATAGAGAAGTGTGGAGACTATGTGGGTTCTAGCAATAATGATCTTAGTATTATTGGTAAGGTATTCTTTACACGTGCGTGAATAGGCGTACCTTCGTTGAAGGTTGTGCGACAGGGCCGGCAACTCGGCACGTAAAAATCTACTGCCAATCATTAGCGGACCGGAGTTCTGCTGTGGCGACCCCTAACCGGGAAAAGCCGAAAGACACACCACCATTCTTTACACCTCTATAGGGTTCTGAGTTTTTTATTTACTTTCTTTATAGTTTGAACAATATGTAAGTCAAATTTCATGTTTTGATCTATGATAACACCTAGACGTTTTATTTGGGTGACTGGTGTAATGGAAGTATTATTACTTGAATTAATTATGAATGAGGTGGTAGGATCAGTGACTTTAGTGGGGTGAAACAACATTAATTTAATTTTGTTTAGGTTAAGTATGAGCTGAGCATTTGACAGTCAGGTTGCTACTGCAGTAAATGATTCTTGTGTTATTTTTTAAGCTGCTGGAGAGACCGTACAGAACAGATTAGGGTTGAATCATCTGCATATTGGACTAAGTTGGCATGTAAGGTGGCAGTGTGAAGGTCATTAATAAATATTGCAAAAAGAAGTGGTCCAAGTACAGACCCTCATGGAACTCCCAAAGTTATGGTTAGAAGGTGATTTTGCCATTTTACTGCCTGGCTGCGACCTGATAGAGAGTCTTGGAACCAAGAAATAGTGAAGTAGCTTACATTAGGTTTGGAGAGTGCAGATAAGAGTTTATTGCGGGAAACTGTGTCAAAAGCCTTACAGACATTTAGAAAGATAGAAGAAACAGGGTTACCTTCATTGGGATGCTGTTTAATGGTGTTAGTAAAGCTGATAAGGGCTGTGAAGTGCTGTGATAGGAGTGAAACCCATGCTGAGTATTTGCCAGAAGTTTATTGTCCCAGAGAGAATTTAGAATTTGTAACTGTATGCATCTTTCAACGATCTTTGATAAGGGTGATAAGATGGCAATAGGGTGGTAGTCTGATAGTTCTGTAGAATTCCCTCCTTTGTGTAGTGGTATTATATAAGATATTTTCTGGAGTGCAGGGATATGTAGTTCTGAGATGGACTGACTGCTTAGTATATGGATATGAAATGGCTTTGTCAGCTATTTTGAGGAATTCATCAGGTAGTTTATCTGCTGCAAGGGTTGCGGGTTTGAGTTTATTTAGGAATTTGTTTTATGATTTTTGGTGGAACTGGTTGTAGGGAAAAGCATTTGTTATTCTGAGCTGGAGAAAAGTTTGGAGGAGATGAGGTACAGCTGTTGTTTGTAAGGGCTACAATAGATTCTGTAAGGTATTTATTAAACTGCTTGGCGATACTGTCTGTAGAGGTACTGGTAGATGAAGAGTGCCAGTTTTGCCTGGTTGTAGAATTTTTTTGATGGCAGAGCAGAATTTCTGTGGGTTATTTTTGTGCTTTGCTTGAATATTTGTGCAATTTGTTTTTTTTTTTGCTTTATTTCTTAGTTCAAGGTATTTTTGTCGAATAGTTGATGTTGTATTACGATGTCATGTTTCCCAGGCCTTATCTCTTTCTTTTAGGAGTGTTCTTGTCTCTTTGGTGAGCCAGAGGACATATCTGGATTTGATTCTAATTTTTTCTAGTTGGGGCTAATTGATTTAGGATGTTTAAGAAGATAGTGTTGAAATATTCGACTGCTTTGTCTAAGGGAAGGGATTTGAGTGGATTCCAATCACAAAGTTTGAGTATGGATACAAATTCTTGGGAGTTGAAGTTTTTAGTGTAGCAGATTTATTTGAGTGTTGCTTCTGTTGGATTTATTTGGTGTCTGAGAAGGAAGGTGGGGAGGTGGTCACTAAGAGTGTCTGGGAGGCACCTAGAGTGATGTGATAGTTCAGGTCGGTTGGTAAGGACCCAGTCTAGGATGGGCTCCTTTTTTGATACTGTATTTATTCTAGTTGTATTTTGTTCAGAATTTTTTCTCCCACTGTAAGTTCTATACATGATTCCTGGAAGATACGTTTATATTATGATATGGGGGTAGATTATATCAACCAGACCACAAATCTTCTGAAATTTACATATACATCTTATGTTGAACAAATTGCATATCTGGATGTGCGGCTTACAAAAGATGATGTTAATGAAATTTTTTAGCTAAAGTATATCGTAAGCCCACTTATTCTAACAGCTTCTTACATTTTTCTAGCGCACACCCATCATTTCAGAAGAAAGCTGTTGTTAAAGGGCAGTTTGTGTGTCCTGCTAGAAGGTTTAGCCATGAGGAAGACTTCTGGAATGAATGCCTACTACTAAAATCTTTCTCAAGAGGGGCTATCCCATAGATTTTATTGACAATGTGATATACTGGGTAATTAATAAACATCAGAAACATTTTTTCAATCCCATTTTATCTGATTATGTAAATACATCCCCTACCATAGCTTTGATGACTGCCCTCACGGATAATCAAGACAATTTTGCTCTTAGTACTGTATGCACTAGTCATTTGAATAAATATAAAAGTACATTTATTACTACTTTTTCTGAGGACAATCATAAAATTAAATATCTCCTTGAGAAAAATTGGCCAATTTTAGTTGAAGACAGAAAAATAAAGGAAAATATTGGATCTTCCCCCTGTATTAGTTATAGAAAAGGGATGAATTTAAAATTCCTACTCAAACAAGATTTTAAATATACTAAAGGAAAAAGGGTTATGGCAAAGTGTGGTCGATGTTCTTATTCTGCACACCTATTGATAAAAGATGAAGTTGTAATAAATAATAATCTAATTAAGACAAATGGTGTTTTTAATTGTAATTCAACGACAGTCTTATACTGTTTAGTGTGTGCTGCATGTTTCGGTTTCTATATCAGTAAGACAGATAGGAAGATAAAAGATAGGATTTATGAACACCTGTATGATATCTGTAGGGATAAAGATAGAAATGCCCTTTCAAAACATATACAACCAACTTGTTAAAAGCTGCAAATACATTCAAGATGTAAAAGTCTGTACTAATACCAATATATTCCTTACTATCAACATATGAATATTCTCTACATTTTAGTTTCTTTATAACCACAAGTTTCTTTTAAAGATGGCAAAAGAAACAGTAATTCTAAAAGTCTGTTAGCTCACAGTACATTTTCAGAAAGCAACATTGCAAAACAGTAACGGAGACATCTGAATGGCTCTTCATGATTATGTAAGAACAAAGGTCAATATAAACTGAAACTCCTACTAAGGAAGCCTGGCAGCCTGGGTCTTTCAACATTCTGATTCAAGGCTCTGGTGAAAAAAAAAATAAGACAACGAACAAAGGCAAAAGGTAAGAAAACAACCATATTTGCGGGGGATGTAAATATTTTTTCAGTTAAGACAGAACTACACAAAATATATTGAACCATAGCAGTCAACACTTTTGTTTTACTAAAAAACATGACTACGACAAAAAACTAAAGATATGCATCTACTAAAACTGTTAATGATTTGTACTCTAAAGCTCACAGTAACTGCAGAGAAGTATGATAAGGAGACTTATTTCTGAAAATAGGAATAATTCATACCAATAAAATGACACACAAAATAGAAATGTGCTGATGGCTTTCTACTGGGCATCTGGAGTTCAGTATTTTAACTTTTTAAGCATCAGCTAACTTTGAAAATGCAGCTTTGTCATGTTAAACTAAAATTGTCAAGGAAAGCAAAATATGCATACAATTTTTTGTGAAAGTTAAGATACAGGAAATGATGCCTCTACAACACATACTGTCACGCATACCTCTCAACTGTACAGATTTTCACAGAATGTCCAGATTTTTGCCTCATATTTTTGGTCCATTTTTCATAAAATTGTGGTTTTCTGGCAAATTAGTTACAAATTATTAACGACTGAAGTTAGAAAATGACTGACATTTGAGTTTCAGACTTCATACCCTTTAGAAAATTCATGCTAATGCAAAATCTGTTGTTCTATCAGCTTTCTAAGTTTGTAAGAGTAATATTTAAAAATTGTCCCTATTTTTGGGCCTTAGTCCCACTTTTATTTATGGCTTTGTAAAGATTTCTTGCTCTAAGAGGTTGAGAGATATGACTGTCAGTGGGGTGGAGGAATAAACAGATCATCATATAACAAAATAACTAAAATAAAGCAGAGCATCCTTAAAAGCAGCAATGCACGTCACAGTAATTATAATAAATCACAATTTCAGAGGCATATTAAATTGCATTTGAACATATATGTCAAATGTGATACTTGCAATGTTTAAGTCACAGACCATGGAGTACTAACAAATTGTGCATAACTGAGAAAACTACTAAGTACCTGATTCCGTTTGAAAATGAAAAATGCAATGCCTTGTTCTACTTGTAAGCATCAGCTTTTAAGATACAAACTTGCAGCTTCAGAGAGAACGAGCGACAATTCTGTAGCAATAGAAAGTTTTCTTCCTCTGCCACAGCCATGCTGGACATAAGATGCATCTGATTTTCATATTACAGTCTGACCCACCTTGCACTTTACTCACCAGCACCTTAAGGAAATAAGCAGCACACACAGCTCCCCAAAGCATTTTCCTCCAGTGCAAATGCTACTGTGGCATACATTGCACAGAAACCCCTGAAGTCTCCCAAGACACATCATGTATTAGGATTTACCTAACACAGTGCTGTGCATTTTCTGGGACTTGTTTCCTAATTGGGATGTTCGGGAAAAGCCGAAAAGACAAACATTTAAAGAAGAAGAGGGAAATACTACAGACTGGGAGACTTACTATTTTTAATCACATCTTGCTCAGTCAAGATACAAACAACTGTAACTAAACATCTACCAGTGCAAGTAATTACAAACCCAAACAATTACAAAACCAAAATTGTTGTTGTTGTGTAGGGGTCGCCACAGCAGAACTCCGGGTCCAGTAATGATTGTCAGTAGATTTTTACGTGCCGAGTTGCCAGCCCTGACGCACAACCTTCAACGAAGGTACGCCCATTCACGCATGTCTCCACGCAGAAGACGCTCTAGCTGAGAATCGAACCGGACAATGTCTTACTGTGAGGCAACAACACTACCACAGCACCACCAAAACCAAAATTGTTAAGCACTGGAAATAAAATAGTTGTGTGCGCGTGTGTGTGCGTGCATGGTAGGGGTGGCCCGTAGAGGTTTTTAACTTCATGATTGCATAGACTCAGGAAAGGAGTAAAACTAACACAAAATTCACGCATTTCCTCTTCCCTGATTCCTGTAACCTAAGCAAAAAGCACAGCACTTGTGACAAACCAAATTCTGACATGCTAAAATGTTGTTAGTATTAATGTTTGATCTTTGTTCTGCAATATTTGGTGTGATGTGACAAAAGGTCAAAATAATAAACTACAGCATTTCATGTGCAATAATCAGGTAACAGTCTGAATTATTTAAATGGGCAACATGTCCAGATATTTGGAGATGAAAGACTCCAGGACAATTTTTTTTATCCTTCCTTAAAAAATATGCTATCCAAAAAAGTGACCGTTGACTCACTCAATACCACCTAGACACACACGCACACACGCGCACACGCACACATGCACACACACACACACACACACACACACACACACACACACACACACACACACACACACACACACACAAACACACAAACACACACACACTTTTTGAAAATTATTTGATTAATTAGACTGGAGTTATTTTCTTTTTGTATACAAATACACTGTTATTAAAACAAAGTCTTGTTACATAAAGCTGATAGGGACTGTTGTTTTCCTTTTCAATGCCATTTACACTTGTTTACGTGAAACCTTGGAGGGCATGCCAGGGACTCATTACCTAAGAATTAGTAATAAATCAGAGCGTAGAGGAATGGGTAAAAGGGAAAGACAATGAAGTCCTGTAACTACACACCTGGTTTTGAAAGGGGCTACCTAAATTGGTACCCATGCCTTTGCTGGTTGTCAAGGTAAGAAACTGCCAATATATTGCATCTTACTAATCAGAGTTTCAGCCCTACAGCCTTTACATGCATGATATATGGATTCTGTGTAAGGTACTTATGCTTAATTATCTTACTTGGTTAGGGAGAGGGAAAGAAAGAAAAAAAAACATATTATCATGCTACAGAAAATGGCATTGTGTCTGCCTCCAAACTAAACAAGAGTCTAAAGTTCACAGATTCAAATTTACACATTTCTACATAGTTACTTGCACGATATATTACAATATAGTTACTGGTATTGTACGGCATAATTTTGCACAAGATACAAAAGAAAAATTTGATGCAACTGTAAACTACAGTTAAGGGAAACGTGATCCATGTCAAATGCAAAAATGCATAGGTGTCTAATAGGGTAATCTCTAAGTGGGGTACCCAGGAACAAAGCAATAAAGAAAATCACAAGGCTGAAGCTTAATAATTGACTGTAGTCATAAAATAAGTAATTTAATCTTTGTTTACCAAGGGCAGTTCAGTTAATCATTTAACAAGTTGCCAACTACAACAGCAGGTATGCATTTGTAGGTATATACAGTACTGCTATCAAAATATGAAGAGCAACTATGGAAAGGCCAGTAGATCACTGAACAAATAAAAATAAAAATCCAGTTCAAATGAGCTAAAAGAAAACTATATTGAACGACTAAGTGAAAGATAATTTACTTAACTATTTCAAGAGTAGTAGACTTCAAATCAATGTAATTCTGGCATTTACTCTGCTATGAAGAATTCTGCAGCTCTTGAAAGTAGCTTAGCATAAAAAAGCATTTATCTTTCACTTTAGTGGCACCACAATAAAATTCCCTGCTAGCTCATTTGAACTGTGTTTTTATTTTTATTACTTCCAAAATATGAATATAATGCAACAGTATGAGACATTTTTCAGTAAAAATTTTAGAATTTTCATATTTAACTGTATTTGAATAATCAGCACTTCTGCAAGCCTGTATTCAGTTATGCCAGCAGTAAAATCTACATTTTATGTAACTTCTTTATAATATTTAATAAAACTGAAATTTATTATTTTAGCAATCTTTATTTTTTTACTTCAAGTTTCCATATATTGTCATATGTTTACCTAAATGCCTTACTGTGAACAGATATTACCAGACCCTCAAATGTGTTCTTTCCCCCATTACCATATATTACTGTCACTGTTGCATCAGACTCAGACAAGACCTACCTGAAAGAGAACTGTCAGCCAGACACCAAGTACTATCCCCATCTTATCTGTCCCTCAGCTAGTGCTAGTCTGTTTCAAAAACTAAATCACTAGTATTACATGATAGAAAAAAAAATGTCCACTGTGTAAAAAAGTAATGGCAACTCTTATTTTCTGTCACTCTGGTGATTCTGTTTTACCTCCCTTTCAAAGATAAAGACTGATTCAAGATTAACTGTTTATATACTACAGAACTATTGTATATTACTGTTGTTAGAACATCAGAGATTTATCAGAGCATGCAATGTATTCCTCCAAAGCCTAAGACCTTTAAATTTTATATATGTGCCCTGTGACAGTTCAGAAAGATTGTGGGTAGGGACAAACACACACACACACACACACACACACACACACACATATATATATATATATATATATATATATATATATAAATATTTTGCAGGAAGCAAGTTACCTTCATTGGTGCGAATAACTTATAAAATGCAATTGAAACAGACTACTTATCTATGTCAAACAAAGCTCCTCATTAGCACTCTTCAAGAAAAATCTTGATGATTGGATGGGAAATGGGAAAATCACCCCAGGGATCACTTCTGTGGTTCTGCTCCACAGGGGCACACGAAAATAATTTTCTTGGGTGGCGAAAGCCAGGGTACATTTTTTGGTTAGGCTTGTATGGGCCAGAGACTTCCCATACTCTGGAACAGACTACCTATCTATGTCAAACAGAACTCCTCATAAGCACTCTTCAAGAAAAATCTTGATGATTGGATGGGAAATGGGAAAATCACCCCAGGGATCACTTCTGTGGTTCTGCTCTACAGGGGCACAGGAAAATAATTTTCTTGGGTGGCGAAAGCCAGGGTACATTTTTTGGTTAGGCTTGTATGGGCCATAGAGTTCCCATACTCTGGAACAGACTACCTATCTATGTCAAACAGAGCTCCTCATTAGCACTCTTCAAGAAAAATCTTGATGATTGGATGGGAAATGGGAAATTCACCCCTGGGATCACTTATGTGGCTCTGCTCGACAGGGGCACAGGAAAATAATTTTCTTGTGTGGCGAAAGCCAGGGTACATTTTTTGGCTAGGCTTGTATGGGCCCTAGGGCCGATAGCCTAGTACCTACCTATGAACCTATGAAAAGGAAGATGATGTGAATGCATACAATCCTGGAAACAATGGGGGCTATTGCTGGGGATATGAAAGTTTGATGGTCACCACCAGCATACCAGAGGCCTGCACAGCCTGTTACCCCAGTGACCCTCACTAAGACAATTTTTTTTCCCTATACATTTTGCAACCATGTCTGCTGACAGTCAAGTCCCCTCTCAATAAGACTTTGCCCATTCATTTCTTAACACACAAGAAACATACCCTTGAGCTTGGCTGACAGCTCTCCAAAGGGGTCCATCATCAAGTCACACATGAGGGTGCTTATTGCCCTTTTGCCATCCCTTCCATCTTCCTCTATTAGACTACTTGGAGAAGTGTCTTACCATTTTAGTTTCTGAATTAATGAGGTTTCATTCCTTCACTTTACAGTAAGTGGTTTAATGTTCTTTTTTAATATGTAGTGTGTGTGCGTGTGTGTGTGTGTGTGTGTGTGTGTGTGTGTGTGTGTGCGCGCGCGCGCGCACATGGGTCAGGTGTGTGGGGTGATGGGGTCGAGCGTGTGTGTGTGTGTGTGTGTGTGTGTGTGTGTGTGTGTGTGTGTGTGTGAGGTTGGGTGAACACGCATGTGTGTATGTAGGTGCATGTATGCAAAAAAGGAAAACAACATTTGATTTGGACACAGTAGCCACCAATACTGTTTTGTAGCGAGCTGGCCACTTCATATTGTTATATGACATTTTGGATTTGTGTGTGTGTGTGTGTATTTACTGCATATGGAGAAACAGAAATGTGGAGCAAAGCTGACACTGGCTTGAAGCTTCCCTTGGGGTATAGTGGTGTCAGTGCAGTGGGCTTGCTGCAACATCTGTGGGGTGTCCTCAGTTGACATGTGCCAACAGTTTTACTAGTCAAAGTGTAAAGATTTCCAGCTGTAGACTGACAAGTGCTGACAAGGTTATGGGTAAGTAGGTGTCATAAGTCTGAGTTTGGAGACAAGTGTAGTGACACTAAACAAACAGATTTGCCCACATTAACCATATATCATTGTTTTGTATGCATGTGTGTGTTGTATAAGAACAATGGAGCAAATCTGTACTGACACCACCTGCTTGCTGACGAGGACACTTGTGCAAGTGCATGGACTGGCTCTAATAGGTAGGGATGGCATTCCTGACATCCATCATTTTCATTTGCCAAAGCCATTACAGCAGTGTTTTGAAAACAGACTCTCAAGGTTGAAGGTATGTTGCATGACTGTAGGTGGCTGTGTGTTTGTGGGGAGTGGAATTGTGCCTTTGTAAGTGTGGTGTACATGTTATGCACTGTGAAAAGGAGAGATTAAAATTGTGCTCATTGTGATCACTGGCAATTTCATCATTGCTTGATTTAGATATACACATTGCTCTGTGTCTGTCAATTCATTGTTTAAGTGTGATGTTTGGGGTATGGTGTCACTAGTATAGCTGCTGGTAATGTTTCAATAAGTGTGGCATGAAGCATGTACATGCCTGCCTGATTTTGGGTAGTTGCAATGGAGAACAGATGAGTAGGAGTGTCAGACCCCACAAGTGTCCCTAACTTTGGCTTATACTTTTGCTCTGACATACTACAATTCATAATGCTTTTTGAAAAAGATGCTGGAGTCTCATGAACAAATAATTATATTCACTGCAATTAATTACAGTCATTGCAATTAAAGGCCTTTTTTTCTTCAGAAACATAAAACACAACACTGACATTCTGCAGACCATATTATTTTCAGCCAATCTTGATTAAGTCAAATGAGATTGTCTGTTTTGTTCTGTCCACAGTGAATCAGTGAAATGTGATTCAGTCGAAAGAACCAGTGCTAATTTGTGTACTCTTTTTTTTGTTAGCTACTAAATTAGTCCTACTGCTATTTTCAAAAGTATCTGATTTGATACCTTTCTCCATGAGTCTGCTGCTGACTGGATGAGAGATATGCTACAAGGATACAACCAAGACAAACTACATAAAGCAATAGCAACAGAAAGTAGTGGGTCACATCAGAGACTTGGGAGGTCATTGTTAAGAAGCTTGGCATTAAATACCATAGTTCAGGTAATGCTACAACAGAATAACTATGCAAAGTTAACATGTAGTTCAAATCAAATATTTTACTGTGCACTTTTTTTTTTGGAAATTATTCCTGGGAAATGCTTTTCAGAAGTATTTGATGTCTACTGTCATGCAAAATTAACTAATTAGTTGAATAAAGCCAAGCTGGAAATGTGAGACTAAAGCTCACTGAAGGAGGGGTGATGAGAGGACTTGGCCATGAACTGAAACTTGCAAAACTGCTCTTTGTAAAAAGTCTTTTTAATCTCAGTAATTTGTTGAGACTTTTTCAACCTTGATGACTGCAACAGTGAAACACGAAGAACATTTTTGCTTTGGGCGAGAGAATCACTTGAAGTTAAGACCTCAACTTTAACAACCTGTGATGAGGAAGGGAGGCCATGCAGGATTTTGTATTTAGTTTTGCTCCGATGAATTCCAGGTCCTGTGTGGGAGATAGTTGTGATTTTCTTTGCTGATTGAAATATGTAAGAACTTGGCAAGGTGTAGAATAGAGTCTGTGGCACAAAACAGCATATACCCGGTAGGGGAGGTGAGGAGTCAGTCATCTAGATATAGAAATGCATTGAATCCCTGTAGCCTTAAATGAGCTGCTACAACTGCCACTAATTTGGTGAACACCCGGGGGGCTGTGGTGAGACCAAAGGACAGTGCTCAAAATTGGTAATGACTAGCTCCTAGCCAGAAGCGGAGACATCTTCTGGAGTGTTTGTCCATCTTTATGTGGTAATACGTGTCTTGAAGATCTATAGAGCACATCCAATAATCCTTCTCTAGAAGTGGAAGGATAGACTGAACCATGACCATCTGGAATTTTGTCTGTTGTACAAGCTTGTTCAATATGATAAGATCCAAGACTGATCTCTGGTCTCTGTTTTTTTGGCACTAAAAAGAATCTTGAGTAAAATCTGGATCCTATCTGGTCTGGTGGGACTATATGGATGACTGTTTTGTTGAAGCAGCTTTTGAATTTCTAGTGCTGCTATAGCCCTCTGACTGGGTGGAACATTGGGGATTCGCCTTTGTGGTTAAGGGAAAAGATTGAATGAAATGTGACAACCTCTGGTGATTATTGTCTGCATCCCGGAATCCAATGTTACTGTGAGCCAGGCTGAGTGGTGCAGAGAAAAATCTTCCCCCAAGTGCTTCCAGAGGTAAGCAATTGGGCCACCACTCAGGAGGACTCATAGGGTTGTGCAGAGAAGGAATCTCTGGAACCCTGGTTGCATAAGCCACTCTGCCACTGGAGGGGCATCTTCCAGAAGAGTTCCCCCCTGTGCCCTGGGGAAGGATACTCACCACGTATGTCCAAAAAAGGCCCTTTGGTCTTCTTGAACCACATCTTTCCACTTTTATGATTCCTAGAGTAAGGTTGTTGAGGAGTGGAATAATGCATGCCCACATACAGAAAGGTTCTTCCTGTTCTTTTCACACCTGGCTAACATGTCTCTAACTTTTGGGCCAAACAATGAAGTAGCATCAACCAGAGCAGTGACAAAGGAAGACTTAAAGGGGTCCACAAAATCACACAAGTGCATCCAGGTGTGACGCCTGATGGCACCTCCTGTACCCGTTGCTCTAGACATCTCTTTGGTTGTATGCACAATAAGCCGCATAGATGAATTGCAGATCGACTCCAGGGTGGCAAACTGGGAGGCAACACTATCCTGGGCCTCATCAGACACTGCTCCTGCCAGGGAGTCTGAAAGCTCAGTAACCTGATCCCTTCTGAGTCTAGTGAAGTGTGCCAAAAAATTCAAGGACCGAATAGCGAAGGTTGTTGAGGCAAAGACCTGCTTCCCAAATCTGTCCATCATCTGGAACTCTCATTTAGGAGGATAGACAGTTGAACTCTCTTCAGCAAGTTCCTTTTTTGTGGTCGCCACCACCATGGCAGCTACTGCTAGACTCTTAGACCAATGGGGCTGATCCTCAGGGGCTGAAAGAATTTTGTGCCGTCTCCGGGGAACAGGCTCTATGGTGTCAGGAGCCTTCCATGCATGCTGTAAGATAAGTTTGATTAGTTCATCACCAGGCAGGGTCACCCAATAAGTAGATTGCCGGGCATGAAAAGCTTGCAAGAAAACAGATTCCTCAGAGGATGGGTTTGAGGGCTTCCCATCACCCCTCTGTTTTAAAATTTTCAGGATGTCTCCAAAGGAGACATCTTCAGGGGATGACCATGGGGACCCTTCCCCTTCATCGTAATCTGTATCCTCAGTGACTAATTCTTCTGGAGAATCCAAGTGCTTCCTCTTACACAATCTCTTACAGGGTGGCTCCACAGCGGGACAATCTGTGACCCTGCACTAGGCTATCTTGCTGCTCTTGTACCTGCTGTCCCAAAGTAGAAGATTGTGGCAGCTGCAAACCAGATGGAACAAATATATGGCACTCTGATGGGGATGGTGCCAACTGGGAGCCTTGCTAAGGCTAGAGCTCTCTCCATAATGTGGAAGGTGGAACAGAGAAAGACAACCTCGGACTCGGGTTCTCACCCTGCTCCGATGAGCCACCTCCTCCAAAGTAAGAGCCAAGAGAGGACTTAAAACTACCAAGGTACCGAGAGCTGTAGACGGGGCCATGGAAAAAACTGGAGCTGATCCAGGGATCCTGGAACTGGCAGTGAAATCTCAGTCCTGTGGGTGCAACTGTTCCAATGGAGCCGAAGACCACAGAGTAGGTTTTGGTACTGAGGTGAGATCCACTGTCTGTACCGAGGTAGCTGGCACCAGAAGCATCAAAGCAATGGGCTCCAAGACCAGAGGAGAGGTTGAAGGAGGAATATATGTAGGAGTCCTGGGACTGTAAACCTTGGCTCTGGGAGGGATGGAGGTCAGAGAGGGAGCAGGAAGGCCTCTGGCTGCCAAGAGCTGATCCACTAATCTGACTACACTCACTTCCAATAGGCTACTGGAGGAATTGACTGACATTAACTTGGTCGACTTCTTCGAAACAGTAACCAAGGCCATTGATGAGGGAAAGGCAGTCCATACAGCCTACCTTGACCTTGCAAAGGCTTTCGACACAATACTCCACTCGGGTATTGTAGAAAAACTTACCAGCTTAAATGTAAACCCATATGTCACAAGATGGGTTGCAAAGTGGCTTAAGGACAGAACCCACAGGGTTAGAGTTGCTGGCGCTGTGTCAGACTCCAAGCCGGTCACAAGTGGTGTCCCACAGGGCTCGGTCCTTGGCCCCTATTGTTTGGCATCTACTTCTCAGAAGTACAGGCCAACATAGGAGGACTTTGGCTGACAAAGTTTGCAGGCGACTGCAAACTGGGCGCCATAGTGGAAAGTGCATCAGACACGGATATCCTTCAGAAGGGACTCACGGAAACAGATAGCTGGTGCCAGAGCCATGGCCTGAAGTTAAACACCAAAAATGTATAGTCATACCCTTCGGGAAAAACAAGGTAACCCCAAGCTACCATATAGGTGGCAATCCACTAAGCACAGAAGAGGTTATCAGGGACCTGGGGACCCAGGTTGACAGTGGCCTTTCTTTGACACTCACATTGCTAAAGTGGTTAGAAAGACCTTCTACATTGCCCACCTGATCATGAAGGGATTCACATCCAGATCTAGTGAGGTTATTGTTCCCCTGTACTCTTCACTTATCAGACCAATGATCGAGTACAATGCCCCATTCGGGATGTATCTCACCCGACATCTGCAGCAATTGGAGAGACCCCAAAAGTTCCTCACCAAAAGGATAAAGGACTCCAAAATCTGTCATATGCTGCCAGATTGAAGAAACTCCAGCTCTATTCAGTCGCATACCATCTGCTCAGAGGTGACATGTGCCTGACATACAAGGCCATGTCCAACCCGGAATTAATGGACATGCTCCACCTCAAAAATCCAAATCCACCAAAACCACTAGAGCAAGCGACTTAAACCTTAGCACGGATATAAATAGGACGTGCTGGAGGGATAGATTTATCACTCAGAGACTCCCTATGCTGTGGAATAAAATCCCGGTCCATGTGAGGCAGAGCACCTCGCTGACTCTGTTCAAGAGAAATCTAGACCTGTGGATGGGAGATCGTAGGTTTACCCCGGGAATCATCTCTGTGTCACTGCTGGACAGAGGCACAACAAACTAATGGGCACAGTATTTTTTCATATAAGGGGTGGCGTAAGCCACAAAAATTTGGGCTAGGCTTATAAATGCCTTAGGGCAGATAGCCTAGTATAAACCTATGAACCTATGAACCTATTACTGAAGGAGATTCAAGTCTTTCCACAAATGGACTCAGCTGCTGACCAAAGAAGGGGTCTATTGAAGAAGAATATCTAGTCCTGGAGGTACTTATAATCTTGACCCTCAGCTCCATAGACTGTTGGTTAGAAGGTGAAAATGGGATCGAAATAGTGGAAGTGGCAACTATCAGTGCCAGAGAGGTTGTCAGCGCCGAAGTCATGGTCGGAACTGAATATGTCTGGATACTTTCAATGGTGGATGGCACAGTAGTAGATTATGTTGGTTTTGGTGCCGGAGCAGAAGGCAAAGATATCTTTGGAACATTTGCTTTCGGTTCCGAAGAAGTATCAGAACCGAACATTTTTGAATCTTGGAGTCATGTACCATGGAGGAAGATGGTACTGAATGGCTCTGTTTTTTAGAGTCAGTTTTTGGAGATCTTGAAGTCTCCGCCTCAGAAAGAGCTTCACCAAAAGAACATTTCACCAAGTCCTTAAGAATCAGTTCATTACGTCTCTCTGCATGAGTTTGAGCACTAAAGCCCTTACAGAGTTCACATGGAGGTTGAACTTCCAAATGAGGGACAACCAAACAATAAGACACAAGAAAGATGCCCATCTGAATTGGGCATCTTTCTGCTACAGTCCTTACATTGCTTAAACCTGGAGGTTCCTTTCTGCTTTTCGGCCATGTTATCTAGTCAAGTACAAGGCACGCTCATAACAGAAAAGTTTTTTTATTTTTTTATTTTTTTTTTATTTATTTTTTTAGGTAAACCAACTATGTATATAAAGACTACCCAGATGCGTATGAAAAAGAAGAAAGGGTAGGGAAAAGATACTAAAGATGGTATCAAAGAATTACCAACAGTAAGCTGGAAGGAGAGGCCTAATACCAACGATGGTAAAATAGAGAGATACCTTGAGGTAAATACAGGGGTAGAAAGTTTTAAATAAAGTCACTCGCACAACCCAAGAAAACTAGAAAATAGTAAATATCACAGAAAATGTAGAATAATAAACAAATATCAAAAAATATGAGCACTCAGCTGAGAGCAACGGCTGATGCATCCAAATTTGTACGTGGCAAATGAGATCTGAGGTAATGGAAAGAGAGGCAGTATGGGTAGAGCCCTAGCTCAAGATTTTTGGCTGGCACAAGTTTGTATAACGGCCGAGTCAGTTACGAGGGTTCGGAACTGAACCCATCACTCAAGAATGAATGAAGACTGACAACATCAGATCAACTGTTTTATTCACGTTAATGACTGTAATGAGTATAATGTTGAAAATTTTTAGAGAAAAAGAAGGCAGCTTAAAGTTTCAGGCTCTGAAATTTAGAGGTCTGAATACTGATTTTAACTGGAAAGCTCTGATTTAAATAATTAATTGTTTAATGGCTTGTTAACTTGTAATTATTGCATTATATAAGCTTGTTTATTTATTTATTTTTTACTGTGTTACACCCTTGAAGGTCTGGTGACTAAGGTAATGGGGTGAATAAAACTGCTGTTTTTACTCTTTTTATTTGTTTTGCTTACTGCTGTCACTTGGCACATATAAATTATTCATGTTGCCTCTTTATAAAACAGGATAGACACATACTAAGTATGTCTACTCTTTCTATTCTAGTTGTGTAAGGAGCAAAAGAATACTGGAGAGAATCCAGAAGTACTTTATTTACTAAGATGTACCATGATTTTTCAGATCAAGAAAAGTGTGGAAGCTTAAGTTGCTTACTGTAAGTTATAGAGATTTGCAGGAGATATGATATTTATACATAAATGTGCTCACAGTGAAGTTTTCAGCACAATCGTGAATTATTTTTTTTCTCTTTCTATTATGGTGTTACAATGAATACCTATTACTTAGCTGATGTTGAATATTTCAAAGGCAAGATAAAGTAAAATATTTTTACATTTAGATCATGTGGGCACTAGGAAAGATTGCCCCTCTCTGTGAGATAAGCTCATTCACTTGATAATAGTAAATCTAAGTGAAACAGCTGTTTGGAGATGTGTTATTCAACCTTCATTTTTTGGGTGGCAATCTCCTCAATAGAGTGTGATATTTTCAGAGACATTGAAAATCAATGAAGTGAGTGACATATCATCACATGTAAGCAATCAAATCCTATTTTAACTGCAAGTGTTAAACATACGTAGTACAATTTTGCTCATTACAATGGTATGGAAATGTTCCCTTAACCAAGGCTTTATGACCTTAAGTTGTTAAGGGAACGGGTGCATCACTTTTTATGTTATTCTTCGTTGCATGTAATTATTCTGTGCTGTTGTTATGTTTGTATGAATACAGCATTTGATTATAATGTCATTAGTGAGCTGCCACATACCCACTACGAAATTAAACCCTCAGTTTCACACAGAAGTGTCAAAGTTGCATTCCCCTCCCCACCTTTTCCTCTCTAAATGGGTTGGTGCTTATAAAAAAAAGTAGTTATGTACTCGCCATAATGTTCCATGTGTCTTGTCCATCTCACCCTCATTCTTCACTGGTTGGGTTCGGAACCAATCCTCAGTTCTGACTCAGCCTTATACGAAAGCTCAAGGTCTTCCACTAGCTCGTGGCTGTATCCCTATCCCATTATGCCCTTGTAAAGCTTCCCAGATCTTGTTTGCTGATATAACAATAGGTAACAGTAAAACTAATCCAAAAACTTGTAGAGCAATGAAGGAAGGTCGGAGAACAATTGTTTTCAATTATGGCTGCTCTGTCCTCCAGGAACCAAAGGCTCGGGGAAGGAAGGTGGGACTGTAAGAATGAAGGCAAGATGGACAACACACATGGAATGTTATAGTGAGTACATAACTTCTTTATGTGATGTTGCCCTATCTCGCCTTCATTCTTTACTGGTTGGGACAGCGTCCCAAGCACCATATTTCTTAGGTGGCTCACGGGAGAATATCCTTCAGAAGAGTGCACCCAAAAGAGGCCCTGTTCCTAGATCCAAATCCACTTTGTACCGAGTGATAAAGATATGAGGCCTTGCTGCAGCACAAACAGTTTAAATTGGTAGTCTAGCCCAAAAGGCAGAAGAGGTTGCTATGGCTCATGTAGAATGACCTTTATCTTTACAGGTGAGATCTTCGTTGTGAGATTTGTAGGTAAAGGTGATACAATCTGACAGCCGTGTGACCTTAGATACAGGAGCACCTTTCTTAGAGTCTGAAAACGAGACAAATAAATGGTCAGACTTTCTGAAGTCCTTTGTCCTATGTAAGTAGAAACGTAATTGTCTATGTACATCTAGTTGGTGTAACATATATTCTGCCTTGCTGCCATAGTTGGGGGAAAAAACTGGTAGTTCTATGGATTGGTTCAAATTAGATTCTGAGGATACTTTGGGTAAAAAGGACGGGTTAGTTCGAAGGAATACTCTGTCTTTGTGGAAAAGCATTTGGGGGCTTTATAAATAATGCTTGTAGCTCTGAAACTCTTCTGGCAGAAGTGATGGCTATCAGAAAATTGTCTTCCATGTCAAAAACTTTAGATCACAGGATGATGTAGGTTCAAAGGGGAGAGAATCAAATGGGATAAAACAAAGTTTAGGTCTCATGGCACTGGATGAGTTTTAATGAGTGGTCTTAATAAAACAGTGCCCTTAAGAAAGGCCTTACATAGTCTGTGAGACATCAGATTTGACCCCGGTTCACTTATACGAAAGTAAGATATCGCAGCAAACTGAACTCAAATAGTAGCTGCAGCTGCACCTTCATTAAATAGCTTTGTCAAAAATTCAAGAATGGAATTTATAGGGGCAGAGAAAGGATCAATGTGGTTATTTAATGCCCAATGCTCATGTATAATTTCTTCGCTGAAGCTTTATGAGAAAAGATCAAGATATGCTTTACTGATGGGGAAAGGTTAGGAACCCTGGCTATGTTCGTAATCGGAGCAGCCAAGCTGTCAGTTTGAGTGTTTGAAGATAAGGATACAGCATTCCTGACACGAGTCAGAAGGTCTGGATCTAGGTCCAGAACTCACGGCTCCTCCTGGAGATGAGGATAAAGGAAGGGGAACCAGATCTGACGAGGCCAGTATGGAGTGACGAGTATTTAATTCCTTCCCAATGAGCTGGCTTTCTGAAGAACTTTGGGTATCAACAGAAAGAGAGGTAAGGCGTAAAGGAGACCCAAGGGCCAATCATGTACAAGTGTATCCCTTGTTTACTCCACCGGAGGAAGGATTAGGGCAAAAAAGCTGTTGCATTTGGTATTCATGGACATGGCAAAAAGGTCGCAGCAAGGCTGCCCCCATTTGCAGAAAATCATCTCCTCCACTTCTTGTTTCAGTGACCACTCTTGAGGCATCAGGATCGCTCTGCTGAGTTTGTCTGCTATCACGCTGGATTTCTCTGGGCTGTGTGCTGCTATTAGAAAGCGTTGGGAGGAAATCGCCCACTGCCATACTCTCAGGGCCTCTTGACAAAGGAGGTAGGACCTGGTTCCTCCTTGTTTGTTTATGTACCAAACAACTGACATGTCTGTCTGTATTGCAACAGTCCCCAGTGGAAGAGAGTCCTGAAATGCTTGCAATGCTAAAAGCACCGCTCTCATCTCTAGGACACTGATGTACAAATGGGCCTTGTGATCCTGCCAAGTGCCTTGGACTGTTCTTCCCAAATAATGCTCCTACCCCCCACACCCTAAGTGGGAAGCTTCCATGGTAACTGTGGCTAAAGGTTGCGGAAGAAGAAAGGGTCAACCTAATGTCACATGAGTGGAGTGGAGCCACCAATAAAGGTCTTTCTTGCAAGATTCTGTTATCAAAATTTGGTGAGACATGGGTAGTTCCTGCATGGACCACTGAGTGAACAGTAGCCCCTGCAGAATTCTTATACGCAGACGTGCTAATGGAATCATGGTTATTGCTGCTGCCATGGTCCCCAAGACTTTCAAGACTGTTCTTGGTTGTACTTTTTTCCTGGAAAGAAGGTTTAAGACCTGATGTTGTAGGAGATGAACTCTTTCTGGGGGAAGTTTTGCCATCATTTTTGTTGTATCTAGATCTGCTCCTATAAAAATGACATGCTGAGATGGCAACAAAGCAGAGTTTTTGTAATTTACTGTGATTCCTAGATGATATCAGAGCTGTAATGTGGTGTCTCTTGCTTTTATTAGTAGATGCTTGGTGGTGGAGGTTAGGACCCAGTCGTCTAGATATGGAAACACTCAGAATCCTAGATGTCTCAAGTGAGCCATGACTACTGCCATACACTTAGTGAGCACTCTGGGGGCTGTAGTGAGACCAAAGGGCAGAGCCCAAAACTGGAAGTGACTGGCTCGCAGCCAAAAGCGCAGATGACTCCTGGATGACCTGTCCATTTTTATGTGGTAATACGTATCCCAGAGGTCTATAGAGCACATTCAATCATCTTTTCCCAGAAAGGGGAATAATGGCTGCAGTATTACCATCTGGAACTTTGTTTTTCTTAATCATTTGTTTAATCTAGTGAGATCCAGTATGGGTCTCCAGTCCCCTGTTCTCTTTGGAACTAAAAAGAACCTTGAGTAAGTTCTGGATCCTATTTGGTCTGCGGGAACTGTTTGGATAACTCTTTTATCTAGCAACTTACCACGGAATGACTCCCTGTCTCCCTGATTTTGCAGACCCCCTCTGCCATTATCTAGCAACTTACCACGGAATGACTCCCTGTCTCCCTGATTTTGCAGACCCCCTCTGCCACGTGTACATCATCGTTCAATACTGCTTCACCTTTTTCCCCTGGGGGAAGAATCACCACGTGTGCCCTGAAAAACTCTCTGGGATTTTTGGAACCACATTCTTCCTCCCTTTTGACCTTTTGGGTAAGGTATAGAAGGTAGGGAAAAAGGGACTCCTATGGCAGACAGCGTATTTACTTCTTGCTCACACCTGGTTAGTGTGTCCTTAACTTTTGGCCTGAACAAGGACGAGTCATCAAAAGGGGCATTAAAACAAAGAAAAAGAAAGATTTAAAGGGCTCCGCAAAGTCACATAAGCGCATCCAGGAATGTCTCCTTAGGGAAATTCCTCAACCCACTGCTCTACTCGGTCCATCTGCTGCATAAGAAATTAGCCTCATGGATGAGTTAACCACAGAGTTTAAGGTAGAAAACTGAAAGGAAACCTTGTCTGATACCCCTGTAGCTACTGAGCCTTGGAGAGTATTTTCTAGCTCTTTTAGGAGATCTCTTTGAAGCCTTGTAAAATGCTCCAGATAATTCAGCAATCTGAGTGCAAAAGTCACTGAAGAGAATGTGCGCTTCCTGTATCTGTCCATCGTACAAGACTTCTTGTTCGGTGTTGATGTCGCCACCACCATAGTGACAACCTTGGTAAGAAAATTATTGTCTTATGGTGCAGAAATAAACTTGAAAAAAACAAATGGATGAGGCACAGGAACCTTTCTATGACTGGTCTTGCCTATATAAAATGCACTACAACCTTGACACAAAGCCCCATAAACCACCCCCTGAGAATGACAATCAAAATGTTTTTTTAACAACAAATTTCCAACTATTGAGCATAAAAATTTCAAAAACCAAAATGTAATGGCATTGACTGCAATGGTTACATTTAAACATCCCTTTAGATCTAACTTCACTATTCCCATTAGGCTTCATTTCCAATACATTCTTAAAAGTTCAACCTTTCCTAAACACAACCTTTAGTCTATCACCAAATCTCTTACCACTACCATCCATACTAGTAGTAATCGGCCAAAACTTTTTTACAACATCCACAATGTCATAAATATTAGTGGAGAAAGTACAATCAAGGAATATTCATACAAATCACTATCTGTATTAACACTATTACAAGGTGATAATGTAGTCGCTAGACTCTGATTCCCCTTATTAGAAATAGGTAACAGTGGCATGGATTACTCAATATGGACTTGGTATCACAAATTCGTACTGGTACAGGTAATCTTACCTTACTGTTGGAACAAGTGAATCAGCAGCTCCACAGGGGAGACAGTCCTATTAATGTCAGTAATTCACAAGGCTCGGGTTTTTCAAATTTGCCAGTATACCAGCCAACTTGTTCTGATTCTATAAGGGGCTGCAATAACCATGAATTGTTGGATTTTGAGAGCTGGAAAGCTTATGTGTTTGAATTTTCTATGTCTGACCGAGGGCAAGTGGATGTTAACCAGGTTGTGGTTGGTGAGCTTTCCTTTTCAGATCAGCTTCCTAACAGGAATAGTGAAGTTAGATCTAAAGGGATGTTTAAATGTAACCATTGCAGTCAATTCCACTACATTTTGGTTTCTGAGTTTTTTACGCTCAATGGAAGGAAATCTGTTGTTAAAAAAAATTTTAATTGTCATTCTAAGGGGGTGGTTTATGGGGCTTTGTGTCACGGTTGAAGCACATTTTATATAGGCAAGACCAGTCATAAACTGAAAGACAGGATCTACGTTCATATGAATGAGTTTGCAAAAGGGAAAACAACTAATGCCCTATATAGACACATTTTACAATTTCCAGACCACAAATTTAAGTTTGTGGTATTAGATTATATTGAAAGTGATCCTGATGAATTCACAGATGAACACTTAAACAAAAAGAAGTTAGTCTGGATTTTGAATTGTGATGCCCTTACCCCCCTGGTCTTAACGACTCGTGTTCACTAATTCCAATTTTAAAATTAAAAAGTCTTGAAGGTTGAGATTATTAATATAAATACAAATATTTTGGATAGTTTTATTATCATTATTCTTGCTTATTTTAGATTGTGGTTAGGTGTATTGTAACACAGTTTTTAGAGTTTTGGTAGAATGAAGTGTCAAACTTGTTCTATTGGCTGGTTTTAATCACATGTAGTGTGAATGTAACTATATAATGGAAATGATTTGATGTGAAAGCAGTTCTGAAGAAGTCTTGTATGGGAAGACGAAAGCACTTGACTGCTTACTTTGGTTCAATAAATTGGTCCTGAAATGTTCCTGTGCCTCAACCATTTATTTTTTTGGTTCTTGTTTTTTTCTGTATTTGCAGAAATAAACTTGTTTGGCCTCCGAGGAACAGGTTCCACTGAGTCTGGAGACTCCCACACCTTTCGACTAACTAAATCCATGAGCTCAGCGAAGGGAAGATAATCCCAAGTGGCACAAGTGTGAGACCCAAAAGCCTTCAGATATACAGACTCCTCCTCAGAAGGGTTAATGGACTTCCAGCCGCTTCTCTGTTTAAGAATCTCCAGGATGTCAGCAAAGGAGACATCCTCAGAGGGAGACCTTGGGGACCCTTCTGACCCATCAAGGCCTGTATCAGAAGTGACAGACTCCTCTGAGAAGTCTAAATGCTTCCTCTTCCAAAGTCTCTTATGAGGGACTTCTTCAGAAGGGTATTCTGGAGAGGTTTTGGAAGAGAGGGGTTCACCCAATGGGGCATCCTGAGGCCTAAGGTCTCCATGTGTCTGTGGATGGTGTGGTGCTGAGAGAGATGCCAGTGCTATTGGGGGAAGAATGTCAGGACCCGAGAGTGGACCTGTCTGTGGAGACAGCACTCTTCTCATCACTTTGAAAGCCCCCCACCTCTGATCCGAGGAAACCTCCGGCTCCGAAGAGCCAGAAGGCATCCCCGGAACCAAGAGGGTTGGCTCCGAGGTTGATGTAGGAGCTGAGCTCACCCACGCAGAAGCCCAAGAGGCAAGTTTGGATCCGATAAATGTCCAGTCTGACTCTCCTCCCCAGATCTGACCAGACAGTGTCGGCTCCTAGACTCCTCGATTTCAGATGGAACAGAGGATGTCGGAGCAGAAGTCGGGCCTGAAGATCCTGGGCTATGTCTTGGCACCAATGATTCCACTACAATCGGTTCCAGACATTCTGGTTCCGAGGTCCAAGGTTGGTTCCGAGGAGGAATCGATGTTGTAGGGGCAGTCTTGGTCAGTTCCAAATCCCTCTGGGTTGGAGCCAACAGCAGTTTGGCAAACGCCAGTGTCCATAAAAGCTTTTGCACCACACAATACATGTCATCATCAGAAAATCTCCTGGAGGACCTAGAGGAGGGAGCAGGAGATCTAACTGGTTACAGCAACGGAGATCTCAAGGTTGGAGAAACCAGCTCCAATTCCGGGGACTGGCTCTGTAACTGAAACTCCACTGACACCAACACAGAAGGAGCCAATGAAGGAGATTTTTCGAGCCCAGCAATCTTCAGTTCTAGAGATGCCACTTTTGTCAATTTTCTAATTGGCTCCAATTAACCAGAAGGAGATGACCTCATTCCCAACTTCTAAGACTTAGAGGAAGAAGATATGGTCAATTTAGAAATGCCCTGACCTTCAAGAGTTTCAGAGAATGGGGTCTTCAGTAAACCTCTTACAATCATAGGTTGATAGGTAGATACTAGGCTATCGGCCCAAGGGCCTACATAAGCCTAGCCAGCAAGGTTCCATAGCTTACGTCACCCAAGAATGTTATTGATTTTTTCCTCTCAAGCAGCACTCTATGGCTGAATGAGTGATAAATGGAGCAGGATTCCTGTAAATTAACTGCTCCAAGGCAGTATATACAAACAGTGTGACAGTCAGTGAGAGACATTTTTTGGTTACACTTTCCACACTTTTTGAACCCAGAGGGTCTAGTTTCCTTAGGTTCCTTAGACACTGCTGTATACAACAACCAATAACAATAATAATAACAACAGCTTAACACTATA